>NC_139705.1:26313960-26372697 GCF_964188405.1 Protomyctophum parallelum | reverse complement strand
GACGGGGCAGCTAAAATCAATATCAAATATGTAAATACTGAATCGAGCACCTTAAAAACTGGTCTGGGGTGTTCACATAAGCCTAAGTACAGTAGATAAAATAGAAATATCCAAAAGTTTTTTAAAGTGAATTATCTCTTTACTATTGGTTTTACTCTTTTAATTGTTGTTTTCTAATAAAGTTGTCCGTTCTCTTGTCCCCCTCCCCCCCCCCCCCCTGGCCCCAACACATGTAAAGCGTCTTTTTTTTTAAATATTATTATCTTTTATTTGCTTTTGACATTTCATTTACATACAGTTGTAAAATGCAAGTTAAATACATTCCCTAACTGAACAATTTCAAACCCTTCCCCGACCCTTCCTAGTACAAGAAAACTATCAAATGCATGTTTTACTTTATGACCATGGTTATCTGAGCTACCACATGAATAAAATAAACATGACAACAAAAAAGAAAAGACAAGCAGACAAAAAATAAAAATAAATAAATAAACAAACAACAACAATCTCTGTTATGCTTCAAATATTTCTCTCCAGTTCATGTCCCATATTTGGTATGTAATCCATTGCCCGACCCCAGATCTTCTGAAAGTGTAATAATTTTCCTTTCACGTTATACATGATTTTTTCTGGTGTGCAATAGGATAGTAGTTCTGCCCACCATTGTTTAGTCGGGGGAGGGGGTTCAGATTTCCAATGACAAAGAATACATTTTTTTGCAGCAGACATTGCTAACAGAGTAAATTTCTTCTCAAAGGTGTCGAGGTTACTCAGCATAGAGACATCACCCAGCATAGCTATTCGTGCGTCAGGAGTCACAGTTTTTCCAATAATTTTTGAAAGTTGTTCAAATATGAATTTCCAATAATAATTTAGCTTCCAGCAATTCCAGAACGTGTGGATTAGGTCTCCTTTAACATGTTGACATCGAAGACAATTGGGTGATGTCTCGTGGCTAAATTGATATAATCTGTGAGGTGT
This sequence comes from Protomyctophum parallelum, assembly GCF_964188405.1. NCBI lineage: Eukaryota > Metazoa > Chordata > Actinopteri > Myctophiformes > Myctophidae > Protomyctophum > Protomyctophum parallelum. The sequence continues at coordinate 26,371,716 of NC_139705.1, read as the reverse complement.
ATAATAAATTCTGTGTATTATGTTAAATTGAATTAACCTATGGTTGGAGTTTGTTAAAGTTGTTTGGGAGTTCTGAAGCAATGACTGCCATTCTTTCATGGTATATTTGTGTTTAATGTCTTTTTCCCATTTATTTTTTTGTTGTAGCATTTTATCATCTTTCTGCTCAGTATTCATCAGTGTGTAAATTTTAGATACGAGGCCCTTTGATGATTTTGTAGTGTTAAACAGTTTCTCAGTTGGTGTTTCAGACATATGGGGATAGCTATAACTGTTATTTTTTATCCAATTCCGTATCTGTAGGTATTTAAAAAAGTTGGATGAAGGTAAATTATATTTCGTTCTCAGGGAATTAAAATCAGAAAAGATGCTTTGGTTATACAAGTCTCTTATTTCACTGATTCCCTTGGTTCTCCAGTTTTCAGATATTCCATCACTAATAATTTTGGAGACACAAGGGTTGTTCCACAGAGGCATGCTCATTAACAAGTTGTTTTGTTTTCCCATTAGTTTAATAGTTTCTTTCCAACATGCAAAGGTGTGATGTATAATCTGGTTTTTAGTGATAGAGTTAAGGGTTTTTTGTGTGTCTATATAGGGGATTACCTGTGGTGGAATAGGATGGATTATGTTTTCTTCCAGTTTAACCCATGCTGGTGTGGGCAGGCTCTCACTGTTGAGCCAACACCAAATAACACGTGATTGACAGGCTAGGTAATACAGTCTGAAGTTGGGGAGGTTTAAGCCCCCTTTATTCAGGGGAGCCTGTAGTGCTTTTAGTCTGATCCTAGCCCGTTTCTGGGACCACAAAAACATTGAGATGATTTTGTTCAGTGATGTAAACAAGCTTGGTGGGCAGCTAAGTGGGATTGACTGGAACAAATAAATTAGTTTGGGCAGAACATTCATCTTAACCACATTAACACGTCCTATCAAAGAAATTGGTAGGTCTTTCCATTTGTATAGGTCGGTTTTGATTTTTTCCATAATAGGTAAATAGTTATTTTGGTATACTTGGGTCAGATCGTTAGATATTTGGATTCCCAGGTATTTGAAGCTTTTTGGTGCCCATTTAAAATGGGTAATCAATGGGTGGGTATTGTGAGTGGTAACACTATTGAGTGGCATTATTTCACTCTTGTCATAATTTATCGTGTAACCAGATATGGCACTGTATGCCTCTAATATGCTGAGTAATTGCGGCAAGGATGTATCTGGTTGGGTAATATAAATTAGTAAATCATCACAATATAGTGAGAGTTTGGATTCGTTTGTTCCAGTCTTTATGCCACTTACATTGCTGTTGTTCCGTATTGCCACCGCCAGCGGTTCAATGGCCACGGCGAACAGATATACGGAGAGTGGGCACCCCTGTCGTACTCCACGTCCCAATTGGAAGGGTTTGGAAAGTATACCATTTGTCAACACTTGTGCCTTCGGAGAGCAATAGAGCATCTTAATATAATTAATAAAGACATCACCAAAATTCATCTGCTTCAGAGTATAAAAAAGATATTCAAATTCTATTGTATCAAAGGCTTTTCGAGCATCCATCGAGATTACAAATCTTGAGTCATTCGTTTGTTTAGAGAGTTCAATGATATGAAAAAGTTTTCTGATATTGTCAGAACCCTGTCGCTGCTGAATAAAACCTGTCTGATCCTCGTGGATTAAGTGAGACATCACAGGGTCCATTCTTAGTGCGAGTGCTTTAGAAAATATTTTGTAATCCACATTTAACATTGACAGGGGCCTATAGGAGTCACAAAGTTGTTTATCCTTAGAGGGTTTAGGAAGTACATTGATTGTTGCTAATTCTAGACTTGGTGGCAATTTACCGTTATTGAGACTGTCTTTGAGCATGTCCATATAAGGGCGGATTAATTTATTTATGAACAGTTTATAAAATTCGGCAGGTAGGCCGTCGGGACCGGGAGCTTTGCCCGTTTGCAATGAGTTAATAGCCTTGTTGATTTCTTCCCTTGATATTGCTGTTTCAAGGGTAGTTCTGACTTCTACAGGAAGCTTAGTAATTGGTAAGGTTCCCAGGAAATCCTCACATTTTGTAGCAGTTGATTCTTGGTTTTCAGACTTATATAGATTGTGGTAGAAACTTTCAAAACGCTGGTTTATCTCTTCAGGTTTATGTAATACATCACCATCCTTAGATTTGATTGAGTCTATTGTTTTTGCCATCTCTTCTTTTCTTATTTGCCAGCTGAGAAGTTTGCCGGTTTTGTCCCCCTTTTCATAGTAGTGGTATTTAGTTCTAGCCATGTCTGCTTCTACTTGGCTAGTGGTTAAATTGCTATATTCAAGCCGCTTTTTTACTAGTATGTGAAGAATTTCTGCTCTATTGGTTTCAGCATGTTTTTTCTCTAGTTCGTGGATTTCTTTGTCTAGTGTATTTAGATACTGTCTACTTTTTTTTTGTTTAGAAGCTCCAAAAGACGTTATCTGACCTCTTAGGAAAGCTTTCAGTGTCTCCCAGATTATGCTTGGGGAGGCGGAGTTTTCATTAATTGTTAAAAAGTCGTCGATTTGCTTTTCTAGGAAGTTAACAAAATCTGGGTCGTTAAGGAGATATGGCTTGAATCTCCAACGCTTAGTTTTAGGTTTGTCCAAATGTTGTTTCACCCTCAATTTCAATGGACAGTGATCCGATATTGTAGAGGCTAAATATTTACATTCAATTATATTGTGTAGTAGTGATTTAGTTGTTAAAAACAAGTCTAATCTGGAATAAGTGTCATGGACCACAGAATGAAATGAGTATTCCCTTTCCAGTGGGTTAAGTACTCTCCAAACATCGACTAAACCCATTTCAGACATACCATCCCTTACTACTTTAGCTGCAGTACTTAATGGCTGGGGGTTCCTATTAGATCTATCTGATGTGCTCAGTGTTAAATTATAGTCACCTCCAAGGATACATGTGCCATAATTTTGTGCAGAGGATAATTAAATGTTCCTAAAAAAGGGTGCATCGTCTTTGTTGGGGCCATATAGATTAATAAGTGTAAATGGTTCGTGATTATCCATCTACCAGCAGTATCTTTTTCTTGAGAACGTATTTTTAGATTTAACTGTTTGTGACATAGTATGGCCACCCCTCTTGATCTGGAATTAAATGAGGAATAAAATACTGACCCAACCCAATCTCTTTGCAACTTCACATGCTCTGCATCAGTCAAGTGGCTTTCCTGAATAAATGCAATGCTGCAATCTTGATTCTTTAAATAGTTGAGTATCTTTTTCCTTTTAATGGGATTATTGATGCCCTTAACATTGAAGGACATAAATGTCAGAGTGCTAGTCATCTAAAATCATTTTCAATATCTGCTTTAATAGGGGTTTAATTGTGGTTTTGTTATAGAGATTGCAGCATTCCATTTGTACGTGAGTGCGCGTGTGTGTTTTTGCATAGGCTCACTAGTCCTATATTTCCCTACTTGGCTCCCTGTTAACTTCCCCTTTAAATTGCCAGGTGGCACACCACTATTTAAAACTATGTAAAGCGTCTTTGAGTGTCATGAAAAGCGCTATATAAATCCCAGATATTATTATTTTGGAGTGACTACTGTATGCGACTAAAACATGAAGAATACAGCAGAACCGACTGATTTGGAGAGATTTGTGCCCAGATGGCACGCAAAATTATGGATACAGCTCTTTCATTTTTATGCTCCATCTCCGACTCCTGGGAGGGAGTCCTGCACACACACACATTGTGCAAGTGCACAGCTAGTTTTTTGTAACCCATTTTTCAACTAATCCTGGGCGCTACTCTCCCTCTGGCAACCTGGGGAGAGCCCCGAAATGTTTCCTTCAATGCATGAGGAGTGAGCGGCATGGGTCTTACACTATTTCTCTAACATATTATATGCAAACATTTTTGATGAAATGAATAAATGGACAACTCCAACAGAGTTAAAAAATATCCACAGGTTCATTGCATGTTAGGTGATACAAGTTTGTCCAAGATGGTCCACAAAACAGGTTGTATACCGTACTGTGCATATATATATATTTTTTATACATTGACACTAATTAGTCCACGGACCCCCATTTGAAAAGATATGCCAGGGACCCCCATAAGAGAAGATTTGTATGGATTTGTATGGTAAAATTTGTATGCTCTAGCAGCGATTCTCAACCCGTTTAATTTTCAAGGACCCCTAGTTTGACATGCATTAGTCTAGTACGGATCCCCATTTGATGGCATTTCTATCTCTAGGACCCCCAATTTATATTGTTAAATCAATGTTAATTTAACTCTGAGTGTGTACAAATCGGTTCCATTTTGTACACACTCTGAGTTACACACCCATAAGGGTCCATTTGGTTCCAAACTGAAACTATCATTTAGCTGGGGACCCCTTGGAACTCCCTCAAGGACCCCTGGGGGTCCCCAGACGCCACTTTGGGAACCACTGTTCCACAGTGTCTGATCAGTCATGTACCCGACTTGATGGGGAGGGGGGGTATTCAGAGCAGGCAGGAGCCAGTGGTCCAGAACTAGGCATGTTAATGTGATTACTAGACTTAGCCGTTCAGAAGTGCATGGTCAGTGTTTCTCCTCCCACTGTGTGTGTGTGTGTGTGTGTGTGTGTGTGTGTGTGTGTGTGTGTGTGTGTGTGTGTGTGTGTGTGTGTGTGTGTGTGTGTGTGTGTGTGTGTGTGTGTGTGTGTGTGTGTGTGTGTGTGTGTGTGTGTGTGTGTGTGTGTGTGTGTGTGTGTAAAGAGACAGAGAGAGATGGACACTCTTTGAAGTACACCCCACTGTGTGTGTGTGTGTGTGTGTGTGTGTGTGTGTGTGTGTGTGTGTGTGTGTGTGTGTGTGTGTGTGTGTGTGTGTGTGTGAGAGAGATTGATAGTGGGAGTGAGAGAGAAAGAGAGAGATTACTGTGCTTTCTTTGAAGGGCTGCCCAGGAGACCTGGTGTGTATGCTCATGTACAGTACCGTACACTCTGTACTTGAATACGTTTGAGAGCTGCATATGGATATGTGTGTATGCGTGCGTGTGTGTGTGCGTGAATGACAAGTATGAGAGTGAGAGTCGGAGAGAAATGCTCCAAAAGGTTGAATCTGACAGTAAGAGAGAGATACTAAGAAAAGGAGTGATACATCATGTGAAAGAAAATGAGACACAGACAGACAGACAGACAGACAGACAGACAGACAGACAGACAGACAGACAGACAGACAGACAGACAGACAGACAGACAGACAGACAGACAGACAGACAGACAGACAGACAGACAGACGGTTCACATGACTAACACAGGGTGAGAGCAGACAAGTCAGTTATCATTGCATGATGGAGCAATGAGATGAGACAAATAAAAGTAAGATCCTGGCACATAAATAAGCTATTCTGGTATATGCAGTATGACAGAGAGAGAGAGAGAGAGAGAGAGAGAGAGAGAGAGAGAGAGAGAGAGAGAGAGAGACTATAGGTGTGACAGTCAGAGAGCAAGCATGAGTGATCATGTGATTGTCATAAAACAGGAAGTAAAGTGTGCGAACAGGCAGAAGCGCAAAGGAGGAAATTGGAACATGCAATTCAAATGTGTGCTTGTTCGCATGTTCATACAGTAGATAGATGTACTGTAACTAATTGGATGAAACTGGTCCAAGAATAATATTTCTGCAGTAATACAGTTGCTTTTGGTGCTACGTTGATGTTTGATCAATGTCACTACTAAAATACATCATGTTCCGTCAAGACAACAAGCGACAACAAGCACACCATTCACGATCAAAGCCGGTTGATTTGACATACTCCAGACAGACTCCTTGATTGAGGACTTGTGTGAGGAGTAGCGAGCCAAATGATAGAATAATGATGAACAAGAACAAGACGGTGGTTTCCAGAATGGAAGAGAGACTGAGGGAGACAGAGGGTGGCACTTTTAGAGGCTTGAAATGGAAACTATGAATGCTAAAATTGTGTCCTCTCACTCAGCCCATCCTTCCATAACAGCCTCCCACATGTCTCTCACATTCAATATATCTTACAAGTAGTAACAGGACTTGGGCTGGGAGAGTGACCAGCCCCTGGCTGGGGCAGGTCAGCCAACAACTCTCAGGTCAGCCAACAAAGAAATCACTACATTGCACTGAGGTCATTGAACAAGTAAAGGGCCTTCAGGCCAAGGAGCTAAACTCACCCCCTGGCTAGACCAAGAGAACAGTGTGATACCATAACAAGCAAAGTTAAATATGTAAATTAGTCATTTCAAATGTCCAAGCTCAACTCTGGCAAGTTGACAGTAAGGAACTACTAGTGTAAGAACATGAGGTGATGTTATGTATGTAACATGATAACATCACATCAAACTCTCACCATCTTAATGGTGAGTTTCACCCTCTTTTTCCTAATCCGGGTCTCAAATTTCTCAGAGCTTAGAATTCCTGCTTTACCCGTCGCTGACCTCTTCCATGGACATCTACCCTTGTAATGACTGAAGCAGCGACAAGGGTTCACACAGCCTAATTTACTCAGATCAGTAGAAATGTTCTCAGTGTTTCCCCTAGCCTATAGACATAAGCTGATTGTGTGTGTGTGTGTGGGGGGGGGGGGGGGTGGAGTTTTCACACATGCACGCTCGTGCACTTTGAGGTTTTTTGTGGGTTTTTTGGCCAATTCGCAGCCACCTACTAAACATCATACTGTGGTGGCTGGTCATGATGCATATAATCCGTCAATAATGCATATAGGAGAAACACTGGTTCTAACAACAATGTCAATGAGTACAGGGCCTAAATATATCAAATGTCAAACATATCCATATCATTTTCAAATAACCACCAACAGTGACAGATGAAGGGGTGGAGCGACTGGCAGAGAGAAATGAGATATTCTAAAAGCAGAAAGAGAGCACGAGCTGACCTTGTTCGGGAAGGAAAACGCCTAATCCAGAAACATCGGATAAAACATCAATACTGCCATGACCTACTTAAGATGCGGCAACGCCTGCGTTCTCACTTGGATCGGTGAGGCCGCACTGCACTCCTCAAACTCTTGACACAGGTGCATGGGCAATTTCATAGGAATGTGCCTATGCCTGAATGCCCACTTCGCATTGAGAATGACTTACTACTAGGCGGGTCAGTTAGTTAGTTCCCATGTGAAAAGCCCTTAATGCATCCTTATAGGAAAGTGTGCGTGCGTGCGTGCGTGCGTGCGTGCATGCGTGCGTGCGTGCGTGCGTGCGTGCGTGAGAGTGTGTTAGAGACGCAGACGGTGAGCACTGTGTGTTTTTCAGATTATGTATACAAACAGTTGTATTATACTGTTGTACTGTACATAGCAAACCAGAGAGGACACTGTTATGGTTCTTTAGAGCTCATTTGAGTGAGTGAGTTAGTGAGTGTAAGTGCGTGCATGTACAAACACGTCCCAATGTGGGTTCACAACCCAACAGAAAATCAATCTCTCCATTTCTCTGTGTGTGTGTGTGTGTGTGTATGTGTGTGTGTGTGTGCTGGCTTATCTATTGACAGATCTGTCAATCATTGGAGTGACCCCTCCTCCCAAACCACATACCTTTCACCTATACTTCCCAGTTCCATCAAACGCACGGGAAGCTTTCAGAAGCACCTGACCTTTGACCCCGTTATAGCCAGACAGACATGATCACTGGATACGAGGAAATGAATATTTACAGTCAAAATATTGACATTTACTAGACATTTACTAGTCCTAGAGGAATTCTACGAATGCATTTTACAATGCTTTCCATTTCTACTTTATCACTCTGTTATCATTATCATTTCCTTACTCACAAGCCACAAGCCACTTCACATAATCCATTTTACTGTTACCGTTTGTGTTTGACTTGAACTTCTGTCAAGCGAGTAGTACTTGTACCACATTAATTTATTAATGATCTGATCAGAACGATCAGATCATTAATAAATCAGTTATTGATTTGCTCACAAGCCTAGCGCTTTCAATCGTAGATTGTACCGTATCATGTGCATAATATTTAGACCGCAATGTCTCAATCAACTGTAGGCATGCGTTGACATTTCCTCTCTGACAAAAGGGCATTAAATAACAGATTGTGCATATTAAATAATGGATCACAGTTGAATTAACTGGTTTCAATAAATTGGATTAAACTTGTCTTTCAGTGTATTATGGAAAGAGCAGGTGTTAAATAGCGCGTGTGTTTCAGTTAAAATCTGAAACTAAACTCACTCTGCCTGTATGTGATGGCAATCGACATGATTTCTTTATTTTAGTGTATTCACATGGGATTAAACCATTCAGGATGGGAACCCCTTTTGAGGCTCTTGTTGCTATGTACAGTATAGCAAGTTAGCAACATAACATTTTTGTCATTTTGATTTGATTTGATTTATTTATTTTTTCATAAAACATAGGTCAGGCTTTATACAGCGTTTTTTTAGAATGGGCCTCAGTCCTACGCTAACGAACCAGATTAGAATGGGCCTCAGTCCTACGCTAACGAACCAGATTAGAATGGGCCTCAGTCCTACGCTAACAAACCAGATTAGAATGGGCCTCAGTCCTACGCTAACGAACCAGATTAGAATGGGCCTCAGTCCTACGCTAACGAACCAGATTAGAATGGGCCTCAGTCCTACGCTAACGAACCAGATTAGAATGGGCCTCAGTCCTACGCTAACGAACCAGATTAGAATGGGCCTCAGTCCTACGCTAACGAACCAGATTAGAATGGGCCTCAGTCCTACGCTAACGAACCAGATTAGAATGGGCCTCAGTCCTACGCTAACGAACCAGATTAGAATGGGCCTCAGTCCTACGCTAACGAACCAGATTAGAATGGGCCTCAGTCCTACGCTAACGAACCAGATTAGAATGGGCCTCAATCCTACGCTAACGAACCAGATTAAGCACAAGTTCAAGTGAACATACATTTCGACATCAAAGATTTTTACTTACCTTGTGCCATTAATTAACACCAACTATATTTTTTTAATTATGAAACAAAATGTAGTAACTCAGTTTACTTACAAACAAAGTTTACAGCTGAGCTTACAGAACCAATGCATTCAATGCCACTAAACAATATACAATCCAAACTCTGTACAACAATAGCCTACATTACAAGTAATTTGTTTTAGTCTTTACTGTGCAGTTATTGCTCATTCCATGTTTGTTATTTCATGGCTCTCTGTTTCCTAGTTATACTTAATATTCTGGTGTGCTCAAATGATTATATTTCATCTCCCAGACTCCAGTCCGGGCCACATGCTGATATGACTCATAGCAATCAGCACTGTCTGTCTCACCAACAAAAGTTACGGAAGCAATTTCTTGCGGGTCCGACCATATTCTGCCCAGCATGACATTTAAAAATCACACCTGTGTGAACCGAGTGGTGCAACTCCCTCTCCCCCCTCCTCTCTCTCTCTCTCTCTCTCTCTCTCATTAGCAGGCAGCAGGCACAGCATACCCCTCTCTCTGTTTCTGGTGCCCCCTACTGGTATAAATAAGTCACATACTCGTGCTCACACAGGTACACAAACAAACAGGTACACTGACATTGCTGGTTGTAGGAGTGGTTGCACCACTCAAAAATAAGCATTATACAACAGGTCGTTTCCAGGAAGCAATCTGATTGGTTGAAATAGCCATCTAGCCATGCTTAAACGAGCATGATGGAACGCCTAATCAAACATAAAAACCAGCTGTGCTGAGCATAGATATAAAAACATAGATGCCTCATTGGCATCTATGTGCGGAAGGCACGCTGCGTCGCTGCCACTCAAGTGACTACTGGCCAATCATAGCGCATATTTTCCGGGACTTATCAATTAAATCCAAAAAGAGCTTTATTGGCATGAGAAAACATGTCTATGATGCTGAGCCTCGGTGTTCTCCCAGAGAAGAGCTAGCTGGGTTGCTAAAGCTAGCGGTTTTCGGCCCAGATGGTTAGCTCAACCGTCTTCTTGGGCACCTAGGCTGCTGAGCTGGCCTGACAGCATGCCGCGGGTTCGACTCCTGATCCCGACGGCCTTTGCCGCGTGTCTTCCCACCCATCTCCCTTCCCGTTTCCTGTCAATCTACTTTCAACCTATCAATAAAGGCAGAAAAAGCTAAAAAAAAAAAATTGCTAAAGAAATGCCATCTGGGACAAGGAATAGGAGATACGGGTGATTGAAAGAAACGGATTATTATGGCGACGACAATCTAAGATGGACGATCCAGTGCTGTGCTAACAACATAGCTAGCTAACCGGCTAACGTAAGTAGCATTATGGCTCGATCGATCGAATGCACTATAAAAGCGTAATTGCCATTAATCAACGGCAATGGCGTTAAGCGTTAGTATAAAAAATAGGCTTCAATTGGCATTAATCAACGGCAATGGCACTATAGGTTAATGTTCCTGAACTTCCTTCAAGGACCTGTTTTTAGAAGCAGCTTTGTTTGATCATTCTCAAACACGCCTCACCTGTCAGTCATGACTTCGTTAAATCAAAACTGTCTCAAATTGTCACAAAATGTTTTTTTGTTTTTTTTAATGCAAACAAATAGGAATTTTCCTATTGGAATAAATTCCAAACCTTAAGGATCGCAGGTTGATGATATGTCCATGTGTGGTCCAGCCCTAGCTCTGGTCCATAGCCTTACTGCTTCTATCTGCCCTGTGCAGATAGAAGCAGTAAGGCTATGGACCAGAGCTAGTCCAGCCCTATGGAATGCATATGCTAATAAAAACAACTTAATACTTCCAAAGAATAATATGAGCATCAAAGCAATATTTAAATACTTTTTATTAGCATGTGCATTCCATACATTCCCTGGGGCTGGACCACACATGGACATATGTCATATGACATCCTCAACTTGGACAGGAGCAGTTCCTATTGAGTGAAAGATTCTCTATTTATGAAAGGAATGTGTTTTTATTTTTGAGATATAGAGGGCAAGTATAGTGTTTTAAGGCATATTTGTCTGGCCAGGGATCCTTTTAAACAAAGAAAGATAAATCCCCTTTGGGATTAAACAAGTGAAAACGTTTACAATATTGTAAACGTTGTAAATTTGGACATATTATGTCCAAATTTGGAAAAAATAGACAATTTAATGTTTAGGTGCCCACTCTTCCTGCACCCTTGCAATGTCCACTGAATCTGTAGACCTAATCGTTTTCCATTTTGATTATGTCTCGTCATATGGGCCACATCTCTTTTCAAATTGTGAGAGCCAGCTTGTGTACTGAGAAGGCAAAGGTTTCTGAACGTCTCATCCTCAATTTTTTACGCGTGCTGAAAATAGACAATCTACTAGCTCACAACGTGTTGCGGAGGCGACGTTGTGATCCATAAATCGCGATTTCGATTAAAATTCAATTAAATCGTGCAGCCCTAGTACAATGTTTTTGTTTTATTTCTCTATGTCTCAAGAAAGTTGACAGATGTTTCAGCTAACCAGCCTTCATCAGTAGTCTTGCGTAAACAGTGCTTACTGTAAATCGCTCTGGATTAAGAGCGTCTGCTAATTGCCTAAAAAACAGACAACTATTCCACAATCTCCGAATGCTATATATAGAGTCTGGAACTACACCTCCCGAAATCCGAGTAAGGAAGCTGCCGTTTCTGTTCACGTAATTTCGTAAATACATTTTAAAATATCTTTCTGCTCTGTATGTGTATGTTTAAAAAAAATGTAATATATATATGTACTGTATGCATACATAGATATCACAGATTTAGTCATAAAAGTACTGAATAGATTATTGCATGATATTTACAATTAATGGAAAGAGGGTGGGAGCAATAAGCCATGCTTCTTCTCACTCCTTTTGAATATGCTTTTTTATTATTTGTGTACTGCTTGTTATTATGACATTTCTGTTTATATTGTTTTTAAAATTGCTTTATTCAAATACACATTTCAATCAATGCTAAGCAGCAAGCTATATATGCTTAGATGATTTTTTTGATACATTTGCCAGACTGTAAAGACGAAACGATCAGAGCTTCTGTTTTCCAGACTGTATGACGGAAGCATTTGAAAATTGCGAGAGGCTATGCGAGACTCATCAGTAATGCACCAGAGTGGTCAGAGCGCTCTGAGAGATGAAGTTATCTTGACTTCATGAAACAGTTTATTGGTTTACTTCAAAATGTTATACAAGTTATAAAGAACCGCACAATGCAGTATATAGTACTGTATCCCAAATACCAAGCAAGTAGCAAGCTTTGGGATTAAGTCGTATCTACACAGCTCCAGGTTTGACATACTCCGATGGTTCTGAAATTCTGCATCACAAAATAAATCTACCCATTTAGACCTGGTAACGAATTAACGATTCTACAAATCCTAAATCCTAAAAGTTTTCTGAAAAACCTACTGTATATGTTTCTGTACATATAATCTTGGGGGTCCTTGACATGAAAAAGGTTGAGTACCACTCAACCTTTTTCATGTCAAGGACCCCCAAGATTATATGTATTTGGCCTCCGACCCCCATCTGAAAATATGTTGTTCCAGGGACCCCTCCAGAAGCAAAGATTTGAGTTAAAAACATTCACTCTGAAATAATATATATTCAAAGATTTGCACTACATTTTCACGATTTTTCAAAAATAGCAGATCTACAAGCTCTATTTTTCAATAGCTAAAGTATAACACAATGCTTAAAACACCAAAAGGGATTCCCGCCCAAAATAAATTAAAATGCTAATGTGACTTGACTGGATGAGTGAGTATAATGTGGGGTTGAGCCGGATCAAAACACAATGATGACATTTTAGTCATTTCACTCAAACTCTTTATGACTCAAAATGAGCGAGCAGGAAGAGTTGTTGCATTTCACGTCTCAATCTCTCTCTCTATCCATATTTCTTGTGTCATGATCTAAATCCAATGGACACGAGGTAATTCATATTTACTGTAGACAAAATATTGACATTTACTAGACTCTAGAGGAATTCTACAAATACATTTTACAATGCTTTCCCTTTTTTAACTTAAAACATGTCTGATTTTAATATATCACACCGTTATAATTTCCATTGTAGGTGCTCAGTGCACACAAGCCACATCACATAATCCTTACTGTTACTTTTCGTGTTTGACTCATCACAAAATACATTAAAATGTGACTTGAATGAATGAGGATAATGTGGGGTTGAGCCGGATCAAAAATACAATCATGGCATTTTAGTGATTTCACTCATACTCTTTAGGACTCAAAATGAGCGAGCAAGAAGAGCTGTTGCATTTCACGTTTCGATCTCTCTCTATCCGTAATTATGTCTGGTGACATCTGAAATGCTAGTACAGCAGTGAGAACAGACGACTACTGAATCTAATTCTACAGTAAATCTCATTCAGGTGGGGTAGATACATTAACACCATTCAGAAAAGGTAGATGAAGGCCAGAGGGGCCCGAACAGATTTCATGAAGACCTGATTTAAAATGAATTATGTACAACAATAACCTCCAATCTGAGAGGTTTATTATGACTACAATTACACATAGAAGACATGTCCAACCATTTAGACCACAGAGAGAGACCATGGTAAGAAACATCTGTGTGGTTTTGTGTTAAGAGAATTCCATTCACGACTGGAACACCAACGGGCATACAGTAACAGATAAGCGAACGTGCACAAACAGACGACAGTGTTTGAAGTTTGTTTACTTGGTTTCACAGAAAGCTAGTCTGCTGTTATGACGGCTGACATAACAAGGTATTTGGACTGGAAGAAGCTATTTACTCCCTGCTGGGGAATTCAATGCTTGCACGATGTTATGCAACATAATACAGTGTAACACTATTTCATGGTATTGCGACAGTAGGTTGCATTTACTATATGAAAACCTGCATATCCCGTCCATCCGTCTGTCCGTCCGTTAGTTACTTAGTCACCCACGCCTCCATATATGGTCATGCCTCGTGACATCGCGTGACAGACATGAAGACCCTTAGATCACCATATCTGCATATATGGAGCCGGCCAGCAACTCTACATCTGACCTCAAACTCCAACCCTTAGGGCCGACCGATTCATACTCCTATTTTACCACTGTTTCGGCTCCTCAGAAATTTTCAGTAGCACCGAAGAGCCGACTTTAGAACGGTACCCGCCCCCCCGAACCTCAAATGACGTCACATTGTAGGCTCTACAGAGCCAAACCGACTTTTATTCGGCTCTAAAATAGGAGTATGAATCTGCCCTTAGATCTCCATATATGGAGCTGACCTGTTCTGACATAATTTGATCCCTCCCCACCTGTTCTGACATTCCATATGTTGATCTGACCTCATCAAACCTTGTACACTCAAGACACGCTCCATATATGGCCAGTACAGAAGTCATTCCATATGTTGATCTGACCCCCCCATGCCAAAGTGCCAGCGCTCGCCCAGCAGTCTGCCGTCACCCAGGCGGAACCATGCACGCGACCTCGCCCGGTCACTTCTCGCCCTCAGGGCGTCTTACTGGTGTTAGTGTTGATTACACTATAGCAAGACAAGACACAGGTGAACAACATACCGTGAAGCCTAACACAACATATGCCATTTCATGGATGCTTTGATTCAAAGCTCCTTAAGCACAATGGGTTCAAACAACATAAGCCTGCAGGGTGGTCCCCTCCAAACAGTAAAACTCTCATACGTGTAAGCTTTTGTCAACGTCTAGGATCTACAATCTGAGACAAAAACATCTGTGACACACACACACACACACACAAGCACACATGTGTGTGTGTGTGTGTGTGGCACCTGTTTTCCTGTAAGCTGCTCTGTGGTTGGCCCGTTTCGGACCCATGTGGTTGTGCGTCTTAAAAAGACCTGTCACCACCAGTCAGCTCAGGTGAAAGTTCAACTTTAGTGTCACACCCCCATATGAAAACTCACACACACATTGTAAATACGCATGGACAACAGATACGCACAACTGGAATCACCCACAAAGCTCACTTCCACATGCACAGGAAGATAAACACACGCACACACGCCAAGGTATGATTTATGAGAAAAATACAGAGAAAAAACACAAACACACTGTACATGCGTGTGTGTGTGTGTGTGTGTGTGTGTGTGTGTGTGTGTGTGTGTGTGTGTGTGTGTGTCAGCTAAAACTTGAATCCAGATGTTTTCTGGGGGCATGATGCGTGTACATATGGTGCTATAGTATGTATGCTGTGCCTTTATGCAAACATATACAGTATGTACTGTAATAGAAGCTCTGTTATTATCTCTTTCTTTCTCGTACAGTCATAATCCCTCTGCAGAAAACAGTCAGGTATGCGTTTGTGCACAATATGTCTTTCTGTATGAACCGGACATGTGGACATAAGGTGCTCATGTGTGTGCCTTTTATGCAAACACGCGTGCATGGCATGTAGGGCGGGCTGTAGCTCTGTTTTATTAGGTGTGTGTTGCATTTACTGTGCCTCACTCACACGCCACATGTTGTAAGATGAGGGAGGTTAGGGTAACCAAGAGGTTATAGAGACAGAGGGACCCCTATAGCTACCTGCAATAGAAACATACACTGTCAAATCCTAAGAGTTAATTTCACACTAAAGAATTGACCTGTGAGTTAATCATTTCCACCCTGGCATCCCTATTTTGGGCATGGCAAGCATCATATAGGTGAACATTTTCAAATATTTCAAAAATGTTTAGCAAATGGATTGCAATGTGACGTGTTCTGATTCTGAACTTCTGAATATGTTTTACTGGTGATATACAGTATATGCTTGAAAATAGGGCATAACTGGTTAAGTGCACATGATGTACAGGTGAAAACATCCCTATTAGAGATGAGAGAATGCTAGACAATACACTAGGCCATACATGGGCAACTGGCAGCCCGGGGGCCACATGCGGCCCCCACCTTCACTTAATGTGGCCCTCAGGTTAATGTCAGAATACTGATATAATATTGGTTGTTACAATTCCACAACATGCAAACATGACCCGCTTTTAATTACTTCAGTCTAAATTAGTAGCTCATTACTTCAACACAAGTATAATTAAAGGCATTTGAAATTACATAAAAATGTCAATTTTCAGGATTCCAAAATAATTCAAGATTTCAATTTGAATATAGCAAAAATCTACAAGTAGATCGGCTATTTTTGCTACAACAGTATTATATGGCCCTAGGGAGTGAGTGTGGAAATATAGTGGCCCTCTCCATCGTCAAAGTTTCCCACCCCTGCACTAGGCTCTGGTGTCTTATATACTATTCTACAGTATATATTTTATTTAAACCAGGTGGACCCAGTGAGCTTGAGATCTTGCCCAGGCAGACCTGGCCAAGAGCAGCATCGACTTCACACATACAGTAATGACATGCTTAATATTGTTGCAGCAGCACATAACGCAAATTGTTAAGAGAAAATAAATGTAATAAAGAGGAGGCAAACGCAAAGTAAAAAAATGACTGCAAAATGATAAGCATAATTCCCAAAGGCTGTGTGGTCCAAT
The DNA here is from genome assembly GCF_964188405.1 of Protomyctophum parallelum. Lineage (NCBI taxonomy): Eukaryota > Metazoa > Chordata > Actinopteri > Myctophiformes > Myctophidae > Protomyctophum > Protomyctophum parallelum. The sequence goes on along the minus strand of NC_139705.1, from coordinate 26,355,259 downwards.
TGTACAGTGGTTCTCAACCTTTTCAGGCTGCCCCCCAAAATAATAATATATAAAGTGAACCTGAAAGCACTTGAATTGTAGGAGTTGAGGCATTAAAGTTTGTTTATTGTGCAAGGCGATTTCTGGCGATTTCCCCAATGTTTGCCTCTTCTTACATTATTTGACAATGTTGTCAATGTTTGACAATTTTTATAGTATAGTTTGTTGATGACTAGTAATAATGGAGTTCTTTAATTATTAAATGTGCCTCAATATCCTTCAGGGGACCCCACCAAAGGACCAAATATCCCTGGCATTAGATTTAATTCACAGAGACAAGGTCATGGGGGCCTCTTCACATACATTGACTCTTTTGTCTATGACCCTGCATGACCCAATAAGATGAAGGCCAATTCAGGACTCCACTAATAGTTTTATGAGTCCAAGTCATGGGATGAGAAATGTGTTCCTCCCATTTATATTTATGTCATCACGGGCTGAATGAGTTGGGGTGGGGTCGTCCGGTCTTTAGAACTAAGGGAGGGGCATTTCAGGAAAGAAGGAATCTTATTATATTGATTGACACTTCTCAGTACGGAGTAGCCCACGTGAGATGTTTTATTAACCATGTCGGAGTAGACCATTGGGTTCCCAAAGTGGGGTCCGGGGACCCCCAGGGGTCCTTGAGGGAGTTCCAGGGGATCCCCAGCTAAATTATACAAATGGACCCTTATGGGTCTGTAACTCTTGAGTGTACAAATGTAGTAATGTACACTCTCAGTTAAATTAACAGTGGTTTTACAATATAAATTGGGGTCCCAGAGATAAAAAATGCCCTTCAATTGGGATCCGTAGTCTAATGCGTGTGAAACTGGGGGTCCATGAAATTAATATTTTTCAGAATCGCTGCTAGAGCCGTAAAAGTGACGCTCTCTTTCCAAATGGTGGTCCGCAAACTAATAAATGTCGATTTGGGGGTCCTTGACATGAAAAGGTTTGGGAACCACTGAAGTATGCCTATGTATGAACTAGGAGGATAGGACACAGCCAGCCTGGGTTCAGGTTCCAGTCAATACAGTAGCTATATCTACTACGACTGCTATTTTATCATCACATCATCAAAGTAAAACCATACATACTGTAGTGTACAGTGTACAGCCTAATGTCAAACTGATAAAACATACACATGGTGGTGTGTGAGTTTGCCTGGGGGGTGTTTTTGGAACCCTCCCTCCCTCTTTCCTTTCACAACAACAACACTGTACACACACATACACATACACACACACACACACACACACACACACACACACACACACACACACACACACACAACACTACAGTCTGACTGACTGACTGACTGACTGACCTCGGCGGACCCTCCGGCTCCCAGTAGCGGCAGAACAAGTGCAGCCCGTCGGCGTTGACCAAGTGCTGGAGGTCGTCGTAGGGGACGCCCTGAGGGCTCCTCCGCGGAGGGGGAGCGCCCTGCTCCGGCATGGGGGAGGCGAAGGAGGAGAAAAGCCGCTCTGCAACATAGACACGGAGCAGCGACAAGACGTCAGTGCTGCTGTACAGATACAGATAGGAGAAGCCGGCGGCGAGCAGGCAGGTGGCTGCCACTGCGTTCATTTTGTTGCTGCTGGTGTAGTGTGTCGCTGCCTGACTGTCATTCGTTCACTCATTCATTCATGGAGAATTCACACGCGCACGCACGCACACACGCAGCGGTTGGTCGGTTTATGATGATGATAATCTCTTCGTTAAAAAAACCGCGTGCGCTGCACGGTGCACGCGCCCAAGAATGTTTATTATCATCAGGAGGAGGGAGCTAGGCTACGTGGTGACGTCACGTGCCAAGCTAAACTCCACCACTCACTGTTGGTCACTCACACTGGTCAGTGAGTGTCTCTCTCTCTCTCTCTCTCTCTCTCTCTACGCGCACGCATACGGCGCCGCTCGCATGCGCTCCCCAACACGCACTGTGTGGCTGGTGGTGGCACGCGTATAATGAACACTATTTCCACCCCCGCCCCCCACACACACACACACGACCCCCCCCCCCCCCCCCCCCCCCCCCCATTGGCAGCCAGCATGCCCGTGGCCACAGCATCGCAGATGATTTATCTGGCATGATTTCAAGTGCATAATGTAATCTAATGTAATGTCATCAAGGCATCTCTAATGACGGTGAGTAACACTAACACATGGCACCGTGCTGGAGGTAAAAATAGCCCCATGCCATGCAGCGAATCCTGAGTAGGCTCCTTTATAGGTTTAGTGCAGACACCACCTGGTATTTTTACAAGTCCTTTGTTGTCTTCCTTATCTTTAGCCTAATTATGGCCTTATGGCAATATTGAGGTTTTCAATTTCAACACCATTTATTTATGTTAATGTTTATGAAATGCTCGTTTAAATTAGCTCAGAGTTATAGCCTATTTAAATTGTTTCCATACACATTCCATTATTAGCCTAAAATATTATAAGCTTGTAGATCGGCATTTTGGGGTATTTTTCTTTAATACAAAATAGGGATGCTGGGGTTAAGTGGTTAAGCGATCAGTCCACATAATCCTACTATACAGAATTGCTGCCGAGTGAGTGGCATCAATAGCTTACATTTTATAGATCAGATGCATTGTTAATAAGTTTACAATTGCAGTTTTTAGGCTATTAGAATGTTTTTTTACGGTCAGTGTCAAGTCAACCTATAAGTAAATGGTCAATTACAATGGTTAATTGAAACATTCAATAGGCTGTAGCATATTCATTGATGGTGAAGTATTATAGGCTAAATGCAAATACAGGAATCGACCAACCTGCAAAGACGCTTCTTGGAAGTTCAAGCTGTAGCTTCTTCTTTGACTTGTCCACTTAATTGTCACTTCTCAGTTTCTCTTCCTTCCTCGTTTTGGTTCTCCTCTCTCTCTCTCTCTCTCTCACTCACCCCCTCTCCTCTCGCTTCAGCTTTCTGCGTTTTAATCAGCGCGGTATTCAACTGAGAACTGATGCTCCGCTGTCGTCGCCTGTTGAGGGAAGAATGTCAGAGGCGTTTTGGGGAAAGAAGTATTCCTCTCCTCCGCGCTGCGATCTCTCTCTCTCTCTCTCTCTCAGTGAAACGGTCGCACATTCATTCCCCCCGGGGCGGAGAGTGTGTGTTGCTTGGCAGTCCGTCCTACTCTTCTTCACTTGTCCCGTTCTGTCATTTTGGCGTCACAACGCGCCTCTCTCTCTCTCTCTCTCTCTCTCTCTCTCTCTCTCTCTCTCTCTCTCTCTCTCTCTCTCTCTCTCTCTCTCTCTCTCTCTCTCTCTCTCTCTCTCTCTCAATTCAATTTAATTCAAAGGGGCTTTATTGGCATTACATTGCCAAAGCAAAAGTGGAACAAAACAATTAAAAAAACAATGTTTGCAGCAATTACATGGGAATAAATAAATGTGTAAACAGTGTTACATGTTTACACCCCCCCACACACACACACACACACACACACATGCTCTCCCAATCCCAGTTTCCCTCCTTGCACTGCCCTCCCCCCTCACTTTGGTGGCTCTCTCTCGCTCTCTCTCTCTCTCTCTCTCTCTCTCTCTCTCTCTCTCTCTCTCTCTCTCTCTCTCTCTCTCTCTCTCTCCCCCCCCCCCACCCCTTCTTTCCTCATTCCTCCATCCTTCCTCTCTCTACATTGAAACCCACCATATGTTTCTGGGTTGTGGACTGTTAACAGAAGCCTCAGAGAGGATCAATGGAGACAGAGAATGCTGCATGCACGGCCAGGAGGCCCGTGAAGAGGGGTCTCCAGAGTGGAAATCCATTAGCAGAAAATGGGTTGCTGTTTTGATGCGGAAATATAATTGAGCAGCATTCAGAGCTTGTGGGGTAAATATCTTCCCGGTGTTCCCGAATCCCAACCCAGCTTGGATTACAGAAGACTTGCTCATGGTTGCACAATAGAGGGTATATGCGCGTGACATCATCATCATCATCATGCCCGGAAGATATATGTGTGAGCGCCTACTATCCAAACAGAAAAGTCCTATCTGATGCAACATTAAACTCAATTTGCCACTCCCTTTATGTATGTGCATATAACCACTATTAGACTGTGGAGAAGGCGAAGCTTGTTGTCATCCTCAAACAAAGAGTAGGCTATGACTAATCTAACAACCATCTGACATGCTTAACCAGTAGGCTAGGAGGATGCCAAACATGCTTGACTTAACCTGTTTTGACCTGACCTGAAGGCAGGACTCCAGAGAAGGGACGATATAACCTCATTGTCAGCTCCGTAGTAGTGGCCGGCAAACTGTGTTCTTCTGGATCGGACTAGTGAAGAAACACGGGGGAAGGTTGGCGTATATTAGATATAAGCATATAAGCATGTAGATATATGCTTGTGCAATCTATGTTATCAAAAATACTGCACTGGGCCAAAACATAATTGGGATGTCAGTGTTGAAGTACAACTCATCTGCTTATTAGAACATCACAAAGATAATATATCTTTGTCTTTATTATCACATGATGACTGCAGACAGTGTTCCTGTTCTGCCTTTTCTAGCATAGCCATATCAGTCATGATGACTGCAAACATTCTCTGAAAGTGCTTAAGAAACTTCAGAATATGTGTTGAAGATACATGGAATGACTAGGCAGTCACTGACCATGGACTAGAGCAGTGCTTCCCAAATGCATGTCCAGTGGGATACTTGTCATTTCTCAATGTCACTTCAGTTAACCACAATCTACACCAAATATCTTCTACCCAAAGTTGCAGATTTACAAGCTCACAACATGTCACGCCATGTTGATTGATTGTTTGAAATTTGTATTTCACAGTATGTAGAATGGGTACATTTCAAACGAAAGCACAAGTCAATACAAAAACTGTTACTTTGAGGACAATTAACACCGAAAAGCACTAGACTAATCAGGGTCCTCCATTTTCAATGAATCTGAACATTTAAAGACGTACAAATATACACTTGAAAAACAAGAAATCCTCATATACTCATACTGTAAAGAAAGTAAAAAGGGGGAAGACATGTACAGTATGGAAAAACCTTTTTTAGCCATCCGTAGGTGGTAAATGGTAAATGGTGCATTTATATAGCGCCTTTCTCCAAGGCGCTTTACATACCATCCGGCCACTCTACCCCTGAGCCCACCACTGCCCCAAAACCGCTCTGTTCAGATATGGTTAAAGTATAAAGTTATTTTCAATCCGTCCTTGGAAACTGATATTCTCTCCAGTTTTATGCTTGTTTGTATGCACCCTACAGTATGTTCCAGTGTTTGTATGCATGCCAGGGCTTTCTGTGTTTCCATGAGTCTTGTATTTTACTGTATACAATACATCGTACTGTAGATACAAATTAATGCTAGGTGTTACTGTGTCTGATCACCTCCAGCACCATGCGTTAAAATATGCATGTGATATTCAGTCCACCACCTGAAAGTGATCTGGGTGGACTTTCAATTAGGAGCAAGCTTCCATCAAGGTAGGCCTACTATTATTATAGTCTCTGCAACAAGCTATCCACACAATAGGGCAATATTATATGCATATGTCCTGTAGTGTACTGAATGTGAGGTCAACATAATCACAACTTTTTTGTTAAATTTGATGGTGGTTCTAAATCTTATGTGGTCCAATCCAAAATTGCAGAATGGCACCCCCTGTTGAAAGATGGGAGTCTTGCCTCTACCTACATGGTGCATTTGTCAAGAAAAGGTGCCCAAACCAATTGACATGGTTTCTTTTTGCTATTTAGTCTTACCCAAAAGGTTTCACTGCCACTTGTTTGGTTTTGGATAGATTTAATGACATGATTTTTCAAAAATAGCAGACCTAAAAGCTCATAGCGCGGCACTCTGTGCCACGCTATACGAGCTTGTAGATATGCTATTTTTCAATAGCTAAAAGTATAACACCAAAAGGGGTTCCCTCCCAGGCCAGTGATGTAGGGATCTGACGCCGTGGCTCATTTAGTGGAGGTAAAGGTGCACCCTGTGAGGTGATTCTGGATAAGGGCATATCAGCTAAAAGATGGACTTTCTTTTTCAACCCTTAATTGGATTCCTCACGAAGTGAAACTTCTAATGAGATAATCAGCAGAAAGATGTGTATGAGCATGAAACGGAGGGCAATGTACAGTATATGACTTAATATCCATCTCCCTCCCCCTCTCTATAGAAACATACTGTAGGAAAACTGGAGCAGTGTCCCTGAAACCTGTTAGCGGGCACCAACAGATGGCGTTTTGCATAGACTCAGCAGTTGTATGAATTTGAGAAGCAAAGAATGGGCAATGATAAAGTAAGGCCAATTTAGACGATTTGTAAGCAAATACACAGTGTATGCACTTCACCAGATGGAACGTGTCAAAGGAAAACATTATTAACTGGGAAATAACTGGGAGATTTTTAAGTGCACAGTAAATGGTGCATTTATATAGCGCCTTTATCCAAGGCGCTTTACATAGATTGTGCATTACATTCACCCACACATTCATACACCAATTGCGGTGGAAGCCATGCAAGGTACCAACCTTCACATCGGGAGCAATTTGGGGTTCAGTGTCTTGCCCAAGGACACTTGGACATGTAGACAGGAGGAGCCGGGATTCAAACCGCCGACCCATGGATCATTGGACGACCTGCTCTACCTCCTGAGCCACAGTCTGCCTATCATGGGATAGCTTACATCATTTCCTTCAAATTATTCATATTTTTTAATTAAGCTCGTAGATCAGCTATTTTCACAATTGAAAACAGTCGGTATACAGTAACGCCTCAGTGTTTAGGTCATGCAATGTCTGCAATCCAAAACTTGCCACGTATCATCTACAGTAGATTCTACAGTATAAGGGCATAGCAATATTTATATCAATTATTTCAAGCCATCCAGGCTCCTGGTGAAACATTTAAAACATTTGATTCTGTGAATAAATAAATAAATTATATTTAATTGTGATATAAGCAGCATGGTGACTGGGCATATCATGTTTTTTTTCTCTAAAAATGATGTTTTAGCAAATTCAACAAACAAGGCGGAACCAGGGCGGAACATAACAGCAGAAAGAGCCTGCTGGTTAGTCAGTCAGGGACCAATCAGAAGTCTGACAAGCAGTGAAATAATCAGGGTGCAACATAAACACCACATGGCGTACCATACTACTGTATAACAACAAAGGCTACTATCCAATTGTCAAAAAGTATTTATTTGTAATACAATTTTCATAAATATTAAAAGATATTCTTTTACAATTTCATAAAAAATACAATCAATGTACGTGTTCATCTATGACTATGAGGCAAAAACAATAATTTCCATGAAACATTTGTCTCTCTTCGCAAGCCATAAATATTCAATATGTGCCTTTTGGTGAATACAACAGAACATACAGTAGCACTTTTATCTATTGTGTCACTCGCTCATCCCCTGGTTCACGGAAGTACTTTCTCTATGGAGAATAACATGGGGTCCTCTTGAAATCATCTCATATAATAACTGTGGTCCAAAAGTAAACAAACTGTCTCTGCGATATTGTCGGGGAGGTGTCTCTGTATCGCTTGTACGACAGTCAGTCACTCATATGATAGAGTCTGTTTCTAGCAAAGATGTAACTAATTCAGCAGCAGTATTAGTGTTTTCTCTCAGTCAGTTGATTCAAACACAGTTGAGGCGATCTAACAATCCCCCTATGGGGATTACAATGTACAAAAGTATGCGAACCCGTGGACTTAGCGCCCTCTACCGATATTGACGTCAGACTTCGGTGCTCTATAGAGACAGTCGTTCCGGGGATGTAAAAAAAAAAAGCCTGTGATTGATGTGTCTGTCACTCTTATTTTTCCCCCTCTTTTCTCATTGCATTCTTTCATCACTCCCAGGGATGAGGGATCATCAGAAATGAGTTCCTGCCATCTCCTGTGACATGGAAAAATGGAAATTTGGTTGGGGTGAGGGCACACCAAGGAAAGGAATAGAGAGAGAAAGACAGATGAGAGAGAGGGACAGAGAGGACAGAGAAAGATGGAGGACAAAAAGTCAGTTAACTTTCATCTCAAGACTGTTTTGTGTTTCTCAATATCGTTCGATCTCACAACTATCACACCTGGAATGGATTCTTATTCTTATTCTCCTCTGCTATTCTGTCTCTCCCATTTAAAATCTATTCCTGTGAAATGTATTTTGTGGACTGCAGCTGTGGCGCTTTGATGGATTTCCCGGGGGAAATGTAATGTAAAGTATCTCTGTCTCCCTCCTTCCCTCCCCCCCCTACAGACAGCAAAACCTAAAACACTGATATTAAATATCTCTGCTGTCGGGATGAAACCACCTAACTCCAAAATGTTAATTTTTCAGGAAATGAAGAAAAGAAAGCAATACTGCCTCATCAAAGTTGATGTTGTGACTTTATGTATTGTCAATTACTTCCATGAGAGGGGGAGAGGTGGTGGAGTTAGCTGCTTTATGGCCCCTACACACTGTAGGAGTTGTAAAGTTGTCGGTGAGTCATCAGATCGTTGTGCATTTCACACTGCAGGAGTCTTTTTTTTTCAATCGGCTGTCATTATATCTTTTTGGCTTTCACACTAAACAATTGATCGCCGACCAGGGATCACACACTACAAGAGTTCACCAAGATGCGATCCAGACCCGATACATATACTGTAGGCAGCGGCTACATCATTTGTTTTTTTATTAAAATAAATTTTGACATGCACGTGCAGGACGCCGCTTTTATCGGTGCTGGATCTTCTCGCAGCTCCTTTCACACACAGCGAGCAAAACCTGGCCGATCAAAGCCCGATTTTACGTCAGATCGGGGTTTTTGTCGGCGAGCGCCAAAAATGCTCCCCGACAGCATAATCGGAGCAAATATCGGGCAGTGTGTACGAGCCATTAGCAGACAGTTTGAGGGTCCAATGGAGTTGAGAGGTTTTGTCCAAATTTTTTACTACTTTCCATTGGTTCAATATTTTTGAAACAACACACAGACGTAAAGGGTGTTCAATAGTACTGATGTATGCAAAATAATCCCAAACCTCAACAATGGAGTGGAGGTTTCCTCGATATCATACAATTAAATATGCATACGTGCACACTGCACACCACACACACACACACACACACACACACACACACACACACACACACACACACACACACACACACACACACACACACACACACACACACACACACACACACACACACACACACACACACACACACACACACACACACACACACACACACTATTCTTTATTTACCCAGGGAAGTAGTTGAGCACAGGTGCTCATTTTCAGCACACACACACGCCCTACACACACACACACACACACAATGTTCTTGCTGAGAGAAGAATTTGCATTCAGGAGTGCACACTATAGGGAATGTGAATCTGCATGCATTAAGATGCAATGAGAGGAATATGTGTGTCTGTGTGCGTGCTCATGCATATTGCACACATATGCATGTTCATGCATTGTATGACCATATAATGTACATGTGTGTTTTAGGTTTGGCTGTCTGTAGAGAGAGAGAGAGAGAGAGAGAGAGAGAGAGAGAGAGATATGTCAAATATTGTACCATTTGTGCACACATGTGGAGGAATGTGTGCATGCATATATCAATGCAAATGCATTATATGCTTTTTCACATGTGTGCATATAACCTTGAGTATTGTGTGTGTGTGTGTGTGTGTGTGTGTGTGTGTGTGTGTGTGTGTGTGTGAGAGTGTGTGCATGCGTGCGTGCGTGCGTGCGTGCATGCTTGTAGATCCTCTCCTAAACGTTGAATATGCTTACCGTAACAAGATAGCACGTATGAGTGTTTTCACTATATGCATTTCTTTCTAATCTATTTATTTGTGTGTGTGTGTGTGGGGGGGGGGGGGGGGGGGGGTACCTGTCCATCGCCTTCAGATTGACAATGCAGAACAGCATCATGGATGGTAGAGAAGAGACAAGACTTTGTCACTTTGTCATTAAAGAAACCTGCAGATTCCATGTTCTCTATTACACCAGCTAGAGGGGAGGAGAGAGAAAGAGAGAGAGAGAGAGAGAGAGAGAGAGAGAGAGAGGGAGTGACGGAAGGACGAGTGGATGATTGGAGTTAGAGACGGGGAGATGGAGGAAGGGAACAGGGTGGAAGGAAGAGGAGAGAGAAGTGAAACATAGTCAGTACAAATGAACAGAGAGCAAGACAGTGTGTGGGAGTCTGAGGAGATTGGGAGTTTGTGGTTCAATTAAAGCTTGTTATGATTGCAGACACTGCAAACATCCACAACCAATCACAGCCCTTAGTCACTCACAATGAACTGTTCTCCTCATTACGGTATCTTGAAAAATACAATGCCAAATTAAATATACGGTATGTAAAAAATCACACCTGTGTGAAGTGAGTGGTGCAACTCCGTGTGGGGGTCCCCGGAAGTTCCAGACCCACAGGAACGCACCCAGGGGGCCAGACCGATTTCGGCGAGCCGCCCCACGTCCAAAACGGTTGAGAAATGACAGAGTTACCGTGTGGGGGTCCCTCTAGTCTACTGTACCCTCTACTGTACTGTACTGTCACTGTACTGTACTGGCACACCCAAAATCATCATATATAGTTAATATGTACGTGTGTGTTTGTGTGTGTGTTAGGTTGCAGTGGTGAAAAACAACCATGATGTTTTCGTGCTCATACCCACCCAGCCAGGCACCCACACACATACAGTAGCTCCATAAGGGAGTGGTTGCACCACTCAAAAATAAAATAAAAAATACATTCCTGAACAGAGACTTTATTTTAAAATGTTATCTCAGACCCCGAGAAAAGTCTTGTCTGTTAACTTGTTTTTCTGATTATCTTGATTATTTTCCATAGCTTTTTTTCTGGATATATGTTTGCTCTTGCACAACTATTAACTATTTTCCCTTGGTTGTGATGCACTTTATAAAACCACAGCGAAAATGATCTGTTTTGTAATAATAACAATGTTTACTATGTTTATACTATAAAGAACATTTGCTTTAGAGAAATGTATTGTAGCGAGTAATGCTATATATAATTTAATGATTTACACATGATATGGAATAGTAATAAAATAATATCATGGGGGTCAATACCCGACGAATGTCCTGGGCAAGTTACAAAAGCCACTGGCCCGGAGGGCGCTAATGTCTACACCTGAATATATACACATTACATATATACGTTTTCATTTGCTTTGCATTTTATTATTACCAGTAAGATGCCCTGAGGGCAAGAACAGGTCTGGGAATACCGATATATGTCCCTTTTTTTATTGACGTTTTTGGGCCAACATATTGAATGTCAGCACAGGTCAGCTCCATATGGAGATCTAAGGATTTGAGGTCAGATATAGAGTTGCTGGCCGGCTCCATACAGTATATGCAGATCTAGGTAATGATCCAGTCTTCTCCATGTATGGCTATCCAGGGTTTGATGAGGTCAGTGTCGTGATCTTCATAATATGGAGATGGCAATATACGCAACGTGTCGCGAGGCATGATGGACTGACGACCATATATGGCGGTGTGATGTGTCACAAGGCTGAGGAGTTAGCCTTGCCGAGCCATGAGGCCCATAGGGGCGGGAGACTATCTCCTGTTTCTGTAGCGTGAGGCAGCTTGATGTACAAGTACACCCCCTGGACATGACGCTAGTATGTCACATGCAGGGACTTACCCCCAATCCAACCCTTGATGCCGAGTGCCAAGCAGGGAGGCATATGTGGTCACATTTTTTAGAGTCTTTGGTATGAACCCGGCCGGGGATCGAACCCTGACCTCCCAGACTCAGGGCGGACACTCTAACCACAAGGCCACTGAGCTGGTGATGAGGTTTTCATAGTAATCTGCGACCTACAGTCACAATTATAATTATGTTTTTCCCCCTGCAACACAGATCTTATTCAACAGTCTTTAAAAAAAACATTTGGAGCCCCATGATTCCCTATGAACGCACCGTTTGATCCCCAGCAGAGTAGACGTTCAGAAATGTTCAACATCCCAGATACCTTCCATGGAAACATGGCAGCACTAGTTGATTGACGTACTGACCCGTCTTACAGAAAGACTACAATAACATCGCAGAACAGCTAAAACAATATACAATGTTTTGAAGCTATGTTCAGTTGAAGCAAGGATGAGGGAAAAACAATGTTTGTCTTACAGTGTGTGTGTGTGTGTGTGTGTGTGTGTGTGTGTGTGTGTGTGTGTGTGTGTGTGTGTGTGTGTGTGTGTGTGTGTGTGTGTGTGCGCGCGCACGCACGTGACTGTCTGAAGTGTCCCATGGGGAAATGTGGGCATTTTAGCTATTCCAGACATACTGCAAGATCACAAGCACCCTCTACTGGAGTGGTGTTAAAGGTCAGATTCCTAGAAGATTCCTCCCTCATTAACTGGACAGCCACATAGGTTTAAATCTCACAACAGCAAATAAGGCGATAGCAAATAAAACTCCCTGTTTGGAGCGTCCTTGAGTATAGATAGCATTCATGGAAAATGGGCCTATTTCAGTCTGACTCTGTTCAGAGAGTAGTTAAAACAGTGCAGCCAAGATTCAGTTACATAGTTTCTACACTTTTTACTGCAAAGAATAAAGTACAATTCATGTTTACCGGACCTTTCGTCGCGTGGCCTTCTCTGTAAACGAGACAGACGCCTGATTAACGCTTCGGCGACAAAGTGTCAAATAAAGAAAGTAAACACGATGCATCAAAAGTGTTTTCAGTTGAGAAGACAGACTGTCTTGCACTTACGCATCAATCAGGGTTGAGTGTGTGATTGTGGTTTTCTGTGGTTTTCACATCAAGGCCCATTATTTTTATTCGGCATGTGAGCCGTTCATTTGATGAGATTTAGCCTCTCTTAACCTAAAACAAAATATTTATTTTGTTGTTGGATAAGATTTTGTCCACAATTCCATGCCAATTGTGTAGACGTATTCTTGTAAATGAAGTAATTAACAATAATGTAACTCTTGAGAGCGTAAAATGAAACCAATTGGACCCATACTGGAACCCCCTCAAGGACCACTGGTTGAAAAGCACTGGTGTTTTTTAACAACTTACTCTGGCATCCCGCGAGGAACACGTCTACTCCGATGTCTCCGTAGTCTCTCTGGATCTGACGACACAAACACAGACACGACGTTGGCACACTGCTCATCATGACGTTAGGTATAACAAGGTTACTGTGCTGATTGAACTGAGATTCAACCAATGCATGAGGTCAAGAGAAAGAGAAGGGGGTGAAGAGACAGAGAGAGAGAGAGAGAGAGAGAGAGAGTCAAGGCCAAGGCACAAAGGGTAAAAATATCCAGGAATATTTGTATTTGTGTGTGTGTGTGTGTGTGTGTGTGTGTGTGTGTGTGTGTGTGTGTGTGTGTGTGTGTGTGTGTGTTTGTGTGTGTGTGTGTGTGTGCATGACTGCGTGCGTGCAAGTCTCACATTGCACAGCGTCTTTACTGCAACAGTATCCAGGAAGTTAACGGGGCTGAGGTCGAGGACGATGGCCCTGGGGAGGGAGGGGTCACGCTGCTCTCGCACCTCTATGACGCTGCTTTCATACTTCGTCTCTTGCTCGTCCTTCAGGAGGAGGAGGAGGAGGAGACGTAAACATGGCAAAATTTACATTTCATATCTAGACTGGGATCAACTGCAGTCTTCTGAGTCGCATCACCATTCAGGCGAAAACCAAGAGCGCACAACGTGCTGCCCCAAAATGATCTCCCTCGGCCAGACGTTGTTTTGTTTGGTATAATCATTTCATTTTGTTTGCTATCATAATAGTTTAGTGCAGTGGTTCCCAAAGTGGGGTCCAGGGACCCCCAGGGGTCCTTGAGGGAGTTCCAGGGGGTCCCCAGCTTAGGAACCAAATGGACCCGTATGTAACTCCTAACTGGTCCATATGGTTCAATTTATTTTTATTTTTATAGAGCCGTAAAAATCTTCTCTCATGGGGGTCCCTGGCATGGGGGTCCTTGACATGAAAACGTTTGGGAACCACTGGTTTAGTATCTATATTTATTCCAATTCTTAATCTTACTTACTTACTTAATTCGGCATTCATGTGGTGGAATAACAACAGCAAACTAGCGGCGTATGGGAGGGTACGCACGCAACGCAATGCGGTGAGCCCCCAGCAGGGGGGGGTGGGGCTCACTATATAAAAAGCTATAGCCAAACTTTAACTAACAATAGAGCTTGGTTGGCCACCCATTTTACATTTGAGATCAGCCCAGGGAGTGACATCATCGCTGGCCAGCATTTTCTTTTCTTTTTGTTCTTTTCCCTTTATTTACCCTGGGTAGTAACTGAGCACAGGTGCTCATTTTCAGCAACGCCCTGAACATATACAGTAGAAACACACAGACAGACACAGTTGAACCTGCATTAGTCTACGGGCCCCCATTTAATGGCACTTTTGTCTCTGGGACCCACAATTTATATCGTAAAATCAATGTTAATTTAACCCTTGAGAGTGTACAAATGGAACCAAATGGGATGTTGGTTCCATTTGTACACTATCTGAGTTACAGACCCATAAGGGTCCATTTGGTTCCTTATTGTCATTTAGCTGGGGACCCCCTGGAACTCTCTCAAGGACCCCCCCGGACACCACTAGAATAATCTCCGTTCACTTTGGGAACCACTGTTTTAGAATAATGTTACCATCTCCCGTCCATCCTTCTTGGCAGCTTTCTTAGCATCCTTGGCTTGTTTCTTCTCATGCCTCTTCCTCTTGTCCTCCAGCTTCTTCTTGGCTGACAGGATCTTGGTGATGTCTATGCCAGCCTGAAACAACACAGCACATCATAACGGATCACATTACTGCTATTTTGTTTATATTTAATGTCTGATTCTTCAAATTAGGGGAAGTGAGGATGAAGCCTTTTGGCTTTTAACTTCTCCTGCACAATATGAATATGCATGAATTTATTTTTCCTGTTTTTAACCTTTTTTATGTGCGAATAAATAAAACCTAAAACCTAAACCTAAGCATCTCAGTACAATTTACAATTTACAATTTAGGCATTTAGCAGACGCTCTTAATCCAGAGCGATTTACATTTAAGCAAGAACAAAAGCATGGGAATACATCACATAAAAGCATTTATCATGAGACATGCGTAATCTAAGAAGGTAACAGTGGAATATCTATATGATGAAACTATACATACACTGTACATAATAAACTATACATATTCACTACTATGCTATACATATGTACTATGGCGTGCTATGACTATATACAATACAATTATAGTGCTGTCTACATAACATGCTATAAGTCTGTGTCAAATGCTATCTAAGCCAACAGAAATGCTATCTAAGGGGTTAGGGTAAGTGCTATGGGCCATGATGGAGTCTGAAAAGGTGGGTTTTCAGGCTACGGCGGAAGATTGGGAGTGATGCTGCAGTTCTGACTGCAATGGGAAGTGCATTCCACAGTTTTGGAGCCAGAAGGGAGAAGAGTTTGGGGACAGTACAATACAACACAACGCAAAACAGAACAACAGTCAGCGTGGCTTATTGTCAGCATCAGCCCAGTGCTATAATAGGCCAATGTGAAAAGGGTGGCATTTCTTCTTACGCCTTTGATGGCAATTAGATGATTTGATGGCAAAAATCCACCTGTTGGTGGCGCTATAACAGGCCAATGTGAAAAGGGTGGGATATATTCCTCAGCCTAGTAGGAACTAGTGTGTGAAAGATTTCACGTAAATTGCACGCTGCGTTCATGATTTGAGGCTTTTGTTCAAAATGGGCCAAACCTGCAAACTTTGAAAGCCAATGTTAGCTAATTAGGATGGAATATGAAATATAGGACAGATCCGTCTTGAGCACATGACTATAGAGCGTTGCAGTCCCGCCCCCTCAAGAGACCCGGAAAAGAAATCGCCGTTCATTTTCCTCATAGACTTTTCAGAAAGTATTTATTTAAAGACGTTTACGCCACGGACAAAGTCAACTCTTGTCGTGACAAATCATGACAATAAACACAATGTTTATTAAATAATTTGAAAGTACACTTTTGTACACAAAAAACACTTTTGTTGTTTTTCTTCTTATAAATTAAGTTCAAATTCCGTCCTTTGTCTCCATATAACTTTTGGGGGATTCTTTTTATCATTTCATTTTTGGGGGATTTTCTATGTATCATTTAATTGTGTTATTTGTAAAACATTTGCAAAATGTCCAGTAGATTCACTCTATTCTGCCAGTGGTTTAGTGTGAGTGAAAGAAGCTGGCATTTTATAAGCTGTTGTATGCTGTATCTTTTTCAAACCAATGAAAAGAACCAGCTTTTGCAGAGGGTAGTGTCCTTGTGCTTGTACTTTACCAATTGTAAAAACCACTAATTGTGTATCTGAGGTTGCTGGTAAACACTGATGACACAATGAGTACGTACTGTAAGTAGGGTGTTCACATGGTCCCTGGCAGCCACTTTGCATTCTACATTCTGGCGTTGAAGCAGCTAGCCAACACTAGCGGTTGAGTTATGTTATTGATATCTCATCTTACTGTAGGAAATAGTTTACACCAAGGGCCTGTACCACACCATATCAACCACGCAAAACATTGCCTACTGCAATCTGCCTCAACATACTGTTTCATGTATATGTGACGTCATTGCTATAAGTGCAGCCCTTTTTGTTTGTCTGTCCTTTCTTGTCATTTTGCTGTGTATTATTATTATTAGTGTACAGTGAAATCCAGAGTTTTAATTCCTTTTACTCTCTGGGTTTCGTTGTGTGAGTATCTAGTAGACCTGTCTTTAGTCTGGCTTCTATTCAAGGGATACTTCATTTAGATTTTAGATTAAAAAAGAGCAAACCTGGCGCATATTATATTTTCATTCTATCACTCCCTTGTCCCCTTCCCTTGCACTCACTCTTATAAGTCCTTTCTCCTTCTCCACCTCTGTCCTTCCTTATTCATGCCTATAACTCCTTTCACTTTATACCTCAATTCTTCCTTAGCTCGATTGTGCCTCAGTGGGTCCCATGTCTCTAAATTAAAACCTTGTTTCCTTCACTTGTGCCTCACATAAAACTAAATAATATAAAAAATGGACGGCCACGTAAGAAGAGGAGAGGAGAGGAGAGGTAAGGGCTTAGTTTTTCCAGAAGGAATGAAGTCTTTGCATTGGTTCTGTGAAACTTAACTTCCTGTTTCCACCTAGTTATGTAGCTCTCTGATCGTCTGGCTCTGCAGGACTAAGACTAAGAGAGGGATGGATTTTATTTGAACAATTAAATGCCTGTCAACGTGGTGATGTGCGTAGTGATAATAATAGCAGCGGGTCAGTAATTACTGTGTCAGTGTCACTGATTCAGCGTTATCTGCCGCAGCCCACGGTCATCTCATGGACATCATGACAGGCCAATTATTGCTGGGATAGAGTGCCATATCTCTATTTTGAGAGAGAGTAAGAGAAACATGGAGATAGACTGTACATTATGTGTGAGTGAATTTGTAGACGTCATTCATGTACACAGTGTGTGCCCATGTGCGTACATGCACGCGTGTGTGTAATAATGTGTGTGTGCTCTTACCTTCTCTGCCAAGGCATCTTGGTACATCTCAGCATTGGCAAAATAGAGTGTGGCAGAGGAACGGAAGATAATCAACCCTGGCACCGGTTGCACCTGAAACAGATCAATCAAGTCATCGTCCGTCCATCCATAAGGAACTATCTTTGAGGGGCGCCAGCTCCTCCAATGCATGCCTTTCATGTGGCAGCCAAGTCTATGGACTTTTAATGTTTGTTTAGAGCCTAATTAAAACATAATAACCGGTTGCCAGTCAAGTATATTGACTTTGTTCGTTTATGTCAATTGGCCCGTTCCCACTTAAGGAGACCCAGTCTCAATGTGTTTTTTTTACTGGTTAAATAAAGGTTATATAAAATAAAAAATAAAAATGACAGCGTAAGACATCACCTGGCTGCTATAAATACTGCCCTCGCTGCGCCCCACACTTCAAACGAGTGTGATTTTTGTATTCCTTTGTAGTCTTCCTGTTCTCTCTATACCAAATGGACCCTGATGGGTCTGTAACTCAGAGAGTGTACAAACGGGAGGTCTGTGGGCCAATTAGTGTCAATTTGGGGGTCCTTGACATGAAAAGGTTTGGGAACCACTGATATAAAACATCAGCACATCAGAAGTTGAAACCTCCCCATACCATAGAAAGCTGTTTAACTCTCACAGTGCATACTGTATACACAATAGATCTATAAGTACCTGAGTATAGTCCTCCATGGGCCTGTAAATGTCAGTGTCTGGAACCTTTCCCAGAAGGGAGTACTTCGGTCTGGCACGCACGCACACACGCACACGCACACGCACACGCACACGCACACGCACACACGCACACACACAAAATTAGTCAGTGCACGCACGCATGCACACACACACATGGAAATAACATGGATATTAGCAGACTGTAATGTGCTTAAACACTCACTGTTTTTCTTGTAAATTGTTATCGTCCTATGTTTCAAGTTCTTGCGGCTTGAACAAAACACATTCCTGCACGTCTATACTGTACCGTATACTGTACATACTGGCCTACTGTGCATTCTGTGTGTGTGTGTGTGTGTGTGTGTGTGTGTGTGTGTGTGTGTGTGCACGTGCGTGCGTGCGTGCGTTTGTGTGTGTGTGTGTGTGTGTGTGCACGTGTGTGCGCGCGTGCGTGCGTGCACGCGTGCGTGCGTGCGTGTGCTTACAGCTGTGTTCTGAAGATGACAGTGAGAATGGAGAAGCCGATGGAAGCAGCCAGTCCCAGGTCAACGTTGAACAAGACTGTCAGGATAAACGTAGCAATCCACACCAACTACAGGACAGTCAGAGAGACAACAGAGTGTCAGTCAGAGAGACAACAGTGTGACAGTCAGAGAGACAACAGTGTGACAGTCAGAGAGACAACAGTGTGACAGTCAGAGAGACAACAGTGTGACAGTCAGAGAGACAACAGTGTGACAGTCAGAGAGACAACAGTGTGACAGTCAGAGAGACAACAGTGTGACAGTCAGAGAGACAACAGTGTGACAGTCAGAGAGACAACAGTGTGACAGTCAGAGAGACAACAGTGTGTCAGTCAGAGAGACAACTGAGTGTCAGTCAGAGAGACAACAGTGTCAGTCAGAGAGACAACTGAGTGTCAGTCAGAGAGACAACAGAGTGTCAGTCAGAGAGACAACTGTGTGTCAGTCAGAGAGACAACAGTGTGTCAGTCAGAGAGACAACAGTGTGTCAGTCAGAGAGACAACAGTGTGACAGTCAGAGAGACAACAGTGTGTCAGTCAGAGAGACAACAGTGTGTCAGTCAGAGAGACAACAGTGTGTCAGTCAGAGAGACAACAGTGTCAGGCAGAGAGACAACAGTCAGTCAGAGAGACAACTGAGTGTCAGTCAGAGAGACAACAGTGTCAGGCAGAGAGACAAAGTGCATTGTTGTCTTTACTCTGAAAGCGAGGTTTTACCATCTAAACTCAATGGGCTGTATTTAGCGTGTCTTAAGTACCAGGTCTTATTCCCTAACTTGAGTAAACGAAAGACCTGGAGGCGTGATCAATGCTCTTTGGCCACTCAGAATAGCCAAATGGCATTGATCACGCCTCCAGGTCTTTAGTTTACTCAAGTTAGGGAATAAGACCTGGTACTTAAGACACGCAAAATACAGCCCTATCTCTCCATGTGGTTTCCAGGCAATCATGCTCCTCACTGTATACAATATCGTGGTCATGAACAGGTAGCTGAAACCATGTCCCACATCCTCAATGGGTGCCATGTACAGTGGGGTTCCCTTCGTTTTTGCCTGTATACATTGCCTCTACATAATTTGATAATTTGATCAAATTTGATCAAGTGCATTTGATCAAAAGATATCTCTTCCGTTTTCAGGTCCTCCATCATAAGCATTCTACTGTGAAGCAAAGCATGTTTTGCCTGTGTAATGATGATTCTGTGTTCTCTAACATTTCAGCTAATACCCCTTCCCTGATGTCATTGTTGTTATCGGAAACCATAGGGAGGTGTTCGAGGTTGGCTGTACCTTTGACTACAGCTTAGAGGAAGCCTTCCTAACTAAAGTGCTAAAATATCATCAGCTAGAGCAGACCATCTCACAGCTAGGCTACAGATGTAAACTTTAGTTTTTTATCTTTGTTAGCCTATAGGCAATGTGCACTCCAAGAGGAAGGCCAACCACTTAGCAAGGTATTGCTCAGCTATTACAGGAAGCCGCTCAATTTGGAGGAGGCGTTGTTGACTTTACCCATAATATGACTGTTGTCTGCTGTGTTTGACAAGTAGCAATGTTCTGTGTTTTCCTATTATCTGACCGCACTTGGCAGTGTTTATGTCCTTTGTGCAAGGCGTTCACACCAAACACCTTCATACATTGCATACGGCCCTGGACTCCCTACATGTCAAGAGGGGTCAAACATGATCTATGTGTGACTGAATACAGCTTGTGATGTCATGTCCCCTCCCCCGTCCTTGTCCCTGGCCTTTTGACCTAAAGTAAAGTGCTTTGGCAGAACATCTGACATCAGTGGTCCCCATGGGATACGTAAAGGTATAGTTATAAAATAAGTTTAACATACAGTGTGCATGTACAAAAGCATGTTTGCCTACCAGTGTCTGTGCACTTACATTTTGGTTTAGCTCTATACTTGCTGTAAACTAAATTGCCCCCCGGGGACACTAATAAAGAACTTGAACTTGAACATAAGTGAATATGGACTCTTGCTGCTGTGGTCATAATTCTCGATCTGCTCATCACTTCTCTCTCTCACACACACTGTGATCTGGCTCTTGCAGTCAGAGGCAGGTGCAGGGTTTGTGTCTCAAAGGGAGCGTGTTATACGGTGAGCTGTGTGTGTGTGTGTGTGTGTGTGTGTGTGTGTGTGTGTGTGTGTGCATATGTTAGGCCACATTTAAAAGTTTAATCTACTCACCATGTCCACTTTGTTGCGCCTCCACAGGTCAGGGATGTCCATGAACTGTTTCAGCATGCCATGAAGGTTCACATAGATGATGGCTGCCAACACCGCCTGCACCACACACACACTACAGTACTGTAACAATAACATAGATGATGGCTGCCAACACCGCCTGCACCACACACACACTACAGTACTGTAACAATAACATAGATGATGGCTGCCAACACCGCCTGCACCACACACACACTACAGTACTGTAACATACATGATGGCTGCCAACACCGCCTGGCCCTGCACCACACACACACACACTACAGTACTGTAACATACATGATGGCTGCCAACACCGCCTGCACCACACACACACTACAGTACTGGAACTAACTACAGTACACACGTACAGTATGTGCACAGCTGCACGCGTGCAAGCACACACGCACACGCACACTTCGGCAACTACCTTGGGCAGATCTTCAAAGAGGGCTCCAATCCACAGTGTGATGAAGAGAATAACTATCGCTGATAGAGCCCCAGCCACCTAGAGAGAGAGAGAGAGGGGGGGGGGGGGATAACCAAATAGACAAATACAAGGAAATGAAGATGGGAACGAGAGAGTGAGAGAGCTGACAAAGCCCCAGCTGGGCCATGCAGTGAGTGATCATCATTATGGGTGAAATGATGCATGAGAGATGATGATGGCACATGATTAGATGAAGCCTCCCCTAACGTTATTGTTTCTGCCATACATCCAGTACACTCCTGTCCTCTCACTCTCTCTCCCCTAACGTTATTGTTTCTGCCATACATCCAGTACACTCCTGTCCTCTCACTCTCTCTCCCCTAATGTTATTGTTTCTGCCATACATCCAGTACACTCCTGTCCTCTCACTCTCTCTCCCCTAACGTTATTGTTTCTGCCATACATCCAGTACACTCCTGTCCTCTCACTCTCTCTCCCCTAACGTTATTGTTTCTGCCATACATCCAGTACACTCCTGTTCTCTCACTCTCTCTCCCCTAATGTTATTGTTTCTGCCATACATCCAGTACACTCCTGTCCTCTCACTCTCTCTCCCCTAACATTATTGTTTCTGCCATACATCCAGTACACTCCTGTCCTCTCACTCTCACTCCCCTAATGTTATTGTTTCTGTCCGTTTAGGCTCCCTGTGACTATGTGAGCCTGTGTTTGTGTGATGTCAAGTGTTTTTTTTAATAAACCCACTTATCAGAATAACGTTGAGTACTGCCGAAACCCCCGACGCACGCACGCACACACACACACGCACACACACACACACGCACTTTTTTTCCTCCTCTTTCTTAAATCCATTTAAGCTCCGTCTTTATAATGTCAAGATGAACCGCAGTTCAAGTGAAAAACAGTTATCTCCATGGAAACCCTGCTAACATTCATTCAAATGTCCCTCCTGTTCAGAAAGAGGAGGAGTTTGAAAACGTGTACGCTCATATTTTAAACTACAATATTATTATGCACATGGCTGTAAAGACAGATAGTTAAACACAAACAGGTGTGGGTGTTTTCTGGGCGAGGAATTGCACCAGGGCTGGACAGTCTTTCCCTCTACCTCCAACTTCTTGCTTAGCTGATTTCCTAAACACCTTTAACACCACTGCTCATACAGTAGTTTTGATTTTAGTTTTAGTCATTAGTCTCTTGAATAGTTTTCATTTAGTTTCAGTCACGTTTTAGTCACCTGGAATGTTTTAGTGTTAGTCTAGTTTTAGTCTACTAAATATCATAAGATTTTAGTCGACTAAATCTACAGTATTTTTTGTTGATTAAAATGTATTTTGGTGGGCCTAGATGCAAATGGCAGATCTACAAGCTCACAACGCGTCGCAGCGTGGCGCGTTGTGAGCTTGTAGATCGGCTATTTTCAGCATGCAACCAATTGTAAAAAATAATTGTAAAGACTTATACTGGATCTCTTGTCCACTAGTCCCTTCCTAACATTTAGGATTCAGGATATTAGTGTTAGTTTTAGTCAATAATATAGCTTAGTTTCCATGTAGTTTTCGTCAGTGGAAAAAGGTAGTCGACGGACATTTTTCGTCTTAGTTTTAGTCGACAACATCAACACTGGAACATACCTGGGTTTTCCCTCCTGTGGTGACCTGGACCATGGAGCGATACATGGAACAACACTGGAACATACCTGGGTTTTCCTTCCTGTGGTGACCTGGACCATGGAGCGATACATGGAACAACACTGGTACATACCTGTGTTTTCCCTCCTGTGGTGACCTGGACCATGGAGCGATACATGGAGCAACACTGGTACATACCTGTGTTTTCCCTCCTGTGGTGACCTGGACCATGGAGCGAGACATGGAACAACACTGGTACATACCTGTGTTTTCCCTCCTGTGGTGACCTGGACCATGGAGCGATACATGGAGCAACACTGGTACATACCTGTGTTTTCCCTCCTGTGGTGACCTGGACCATGGAGCGAGACATGGAACAACACTGGTACATACCTGTGTTTTCCCTCCTGTGGTGACCTGGACCATGGAGCAACACTGGTACATACCTGTGTTTTCCCTCCTGTGGTGACCTGGACCATGGAACAACACTGGAACATACCTGGGTTTTCCCTCCTGTGGTGACCTGGACCATGGAACAACACTGGTACATACCTGGGTTTTCCCTCCTGTGGTGACCTGGACCATGGAGCGAGACATGGAGCAGCTGATGGAGAAGCACTGGAACACTGCGCCGACGGTGTTACAGAGACCCAGGGCAATCAGCTCCTACATTAGATTAGATTATATTATTATCCACAATGGAACATGATCTTGGATTCTTGGGAATCAGCTAAGCTAATATTCAATTCAATTCAATCTTTATTACAGACTCACGGTCCATATCACATATAAAGAAACATAAGACACAGTAAATAATAAAACAAATGAAATTCCAGCTTTTCACCAGAGGAGAAAACCCTTTTTCTTTAAATATATATATAAGTTAATAGCACAGGCAGACTCTTTACATACTAGAGCATGTCTGAAATAAGTGTCAGAGCTGAAATTGACATAAATATCAAATAAATGCATAAACATGTAACTAGGTGTAATGTTAGTCCACAGAAGTGAACCTTTCAAGCCTGTTTTCTCAACTCGCTGTTTCTCTGCAAGACATTACTCTATAAGCCATATCTCCAAAACTGATTGGTCAAACAAAAAAATATGTTGTTCCAGGGACAGGGACAGGGACAGGGACAGGGACAGGGACCCCCCCCCCCCCCCCCCCAGAAGCAAACATTGTAGATTGTAGATCTGCTATCTTTCAACAGCTAAAGCTATAGTATAATGCTTAAAACACCAAAAGGGGTTCCCAACAGTCCTGAATGTGCTCTGCTGATGTAGTAGCACATGGATGCAACCACATCTTTATAATGGTGCATACACATGCCAGAAAAAGGGGGAGATGGGGATAGCTGGCCATAGTGCACAATTATAGAAAATATCAATCCATGAGCTGAGTGGCTCACGGTGAGTTGACAAAACCTCAGCTGACTAGGTCAATTGTTTTTTGGGGTTTTTTGGCCAGTACTGTACTGTACATCCATCTGTCTATATTTATTTCCTACTGTATATGGTCTCTTATTTACAGTATGTGTACTGTTCATGGTCCTGTCTATTAAACTCTGATGATAAGGCCTCATATACACACTTATCAAAACACATGTTGAAATGCCTTGAAATGAAAACGGTTGAAGATGACTGCTAGAGCCGTACAAACGGGGTCCGCGGGCTAATAAAATGTCAATTTGGGGGTCCTTGACATGAAAAGGTTTGGGAACCACTGGTTTAAAAAACGTCCACCCTCATTCCATTCCTTCCAGCCCTCCTCCCCCAGTCCTACCTGGTTGCTGTCCACCTTGTATCAGTCCTACCTGGTTGCTGTCCACCTTGTATCAGTCCTACCTGGTTGCTGTCCACCTTGTATCAGTCCTACCTGGTTGCTGTCCACCTTGTATCAGTCCTACCTGGTTGCTGTCCACCTTGTATCAGTCCTACCTGGTTGCTGTCCACCTTGTATCAGTCCTACCTGGTTGCTGTCCACCTTGTATCAGTCCTACCTGGTTGCCGTCCACCTTGTATCAGTCCTACCTGGTTGCTGTCCACCTTGTATCAGTACTACCTGGTTGCTGTCCACCTTGTATCAGTCCTACCTGGTTGCTGTCCACCTTGTATCAGTCCTACCTGGTTGCCGTCCACCTTGTATCAGTACTACCTGGTTGCTGTCCACCTTGTATCAGTACTACCTGGTTGCTGTCCACCTTGTATCAGTACTACCTGGTTGCTGTCCACCTTGTATCAGTACTACCTGGTTGCTGTCCACCTTGTATCAGTCCTACCTGGTTGCTGTCCACCTTGTATCAGTCCTACCTGGTTGCTGTCCACCTTGTATCAGTCCTACCTGGTTGCTGTCCACCTTGTATCAGTCCTACCTGGTTGCCGTCCACCTTGTATCAGTCCTACCTGGTTGCTGTCCACCTTGTATCAGTCCTACCTGGTTGCTGTCCACCTTGTATCAGTCCTACCTGGTTGCCGTCCACCTTGTATCAGTCCTACCTGGTTGCTGTCCACCTTGTATCAGTCCTACCTGGTTGCCGTCCACCTTGTATCAGTCCTAACTGGTTGCTGTCCACCTTGTATCAGTCCTAACTGGTTGCTGTCCACCTTGTATCAGTCCTACCTGGTTGCCGTCCACCTTGTATCAGTCCTACCTGGTTGCTGTCCACCTTGTATCAGTCCTACCTGGTTGCTGTCCACCTTGTATCCGTATTTCAGCGCGAAGATTCGTCCAAGAGAGATGGCCATGCCGTAGCCGACCACAGCGATGGCGAAGGCGTCGCCGATCACCTCACCAAACAGAGGGACTGCTGGGAAAACGGGTGGCTGGAGGCTGGAGGAAGGACGGTGGGGAACATACAATGATATGGATGGATTCCTTATGATTTTAGTACACTTATAATCCTAAAGTTTGCCTGCTGGTGGTTAAAATCTTTGACACACTAAACACATAATCCTGCTGACCTGCTGGGATACACTTTTACAAGTGAGAGAGTGTATGTATGTGTGCATGCGTGCGTGCGTGTGTGTGTGTGTGTGTGTGCGTGCGTGCGTGCGTGCGTGCGTGCGAGGGTCTCACCCTGATGGAATCAACCCCACCACATCAATTCCATATTTAACATCCAGGTTCACCTGCCAGGAGATTACTGTGGCGATGATGATCTAGAGAGCGAGAACGGGAGAGAGAGACAAAGAGAGAGAGACAGAGAGACATTACAGAGTAAGTGCAGGTAAAGTCTATTAGAGTGAATTAATAATGACCTTGATGTATGACTGTAATATAATTATACATTGTTTGTGCATGCATCGACACACGTGTGTGTGTGTGTGTGTGTGTGTGTGTGTGTGTGTGTGTGTGTGTGTGTGTGTGTGTGTGTGAGACCACGGATGTGTGTGTGTGTGTGTGTGTGTGTGTGTGTGTGTGTGTGTCAGGGACGTGCACACATAGACATCAAAGGGTGCTTCAGCCCCTGCCCTTTTACCCGTCTGTAAAACAACTGTCCTCTCCAGACCATGAATGCAGCATTTACTATTATGAAAGAAATGCAAATGCCCCTCCTCTCCTTTCCATGCCATACAGTATATACTGTACCCGAGAATTGCTTTTTTCCCGGAACTCTCCTGATCTTGAACTCAGCATTTTGCATTGAAAGAGTTTGTTTAGAAATCCATGTCATCGCCACATCTCCAGTAGCCAACGAGTGTGGGGTGGCGCCCGGAAAATAGCTGAAAATAGCTGATGTACAAGCTCTCAACGCTTGTAGATCGACTATTTTCTTCCAAAAGTGCCCTCTTACGGAATTTCAGCCCCTGCCTCTCTAACACTCTCTACACGTCCCTGGTGTGTGTGTGCGTGTGAGTGAGTGAGTGTGTGTGAGCGTGTGTGTGTGTGTGTGTGTGTGTGTGTGTGTGTGTATGTGTGTGTGTAGTGTATGTGGTGTTCACTCACAGCCAGCAGCTCTACAGGAATGGGCACAGGTATTTTTTTCCCCAGGTAGGTGTTGAGCTCCTTTACAATGATGAGACCCACTATAGAAACAATGCTGACCACCAGAGTACCAATGTTAGTCTCTGGCAGTAGAGAACACACCTCCAACACGGTCTGAAGGCACGCACGCACGCACACACACACACACACACACACACACACACACACACACACACACACACACAGCCACACACACACACACACACACACACACACACACACACACACACACACACACACACACACACACACACACACACACACACACACACACACACACACACACACACACACACACACACACACACACACACACACACACACACACACACACACACACAATGAGGGGGAGAGAGCAATCAGTGATGTAACTGATCAAATAGAAACCATAAGAAAAACCTTTGCTGCATTATTCCCCTTCCATTTGAGGGGTGGTATTTTTGTGTGCATTAAGGGGTGTCTGACTGTGAAAGCTGAGTAAATTAGCCTGATTTACATACAGCATGCACATTGTATAGTACAATATAGGAATTAAGACATAGCCAGCATACAAGAAATGTCCTCGTCTTTGAACATTTTCTTGTGTGCTGGCTATTCCTTTTTTCTTTGAAAATTGTGTGCTGGCTATTTCTTCATTCCTATTTTCCTATCTAATTTGGAGTGCTGTGGGCTTTCTGCTTTTAGCAGATCTTTTTCTCATACTGTATACTACTGTAGTATTCACTGACTGTAGCTACACATTGTATGTCAGCTCTGTATGCACGTAAACGTACATGCATGCATGTTCTGTTAGACAAAGTGTCTTGCATTTTGCAGAGTGCATGATTTAGTAGACTATACAGTACAAGTGGTTCTCAAAGTGGGGTCCGGGGGTCCTTGAGGGAGTTCCAGGGGGTCCCCCCAGCTAAATGATAGTTTGGAACCAAATGGACCCTTATGGGTCTGTAACTCTGAGAGTGTACAAACGGTTCCATTTGTACACTCTAAGAGTTAAATTAACATTGATTTTACAAAATAAATTGGGGTATCAGAGATAGAATTGCCATTAAATGGGGGTCCATAGCATAATTCAGGTCAAACCTGGGGGTCCTTGAAATGAAAATGGGTGAAAATCACTGCCAGAGCCTGGCATATATTTTCTAATGGGGGTCCACGGACACTAGTTTGAAACTCTATAACGTCATACATCTGTCACGCGAATTATCAAAACATTAGAAAGTAGGCTAGCCGGCGTTGTATCAGATTGTGAGAATATAATAATAAATAATAATAATAAAATGATTGAAAGAAAGAACTAGTGTATTGTCTAGCGTGTACTGCTTGCTTATTTTATGGATATACATACTGTTGACTTTTACAACTTTGTCATGAGTAATTATCAAAAAATACTTATAACTCGCACAAATACATTGCATTAAACAGTGCTGCCGGGCGGGTGGTCTTTGCGCAACCACTCATTTAGTCATTTAGATATATGCTATACTAAGTATGTATAATCCTCAGTGGTAAAGGTGATATAGTACTATAGACAAATTCACAGAGGCCATTACTGAGGTGTACCATTAAGTGCAGCAGCACTGATTAGCTACACCTGGCCTACGGAGCACCTGCTCCATGGATTACACCTCAGTAATGGCCGCGCCCAGGGCACCCCTCTGTGAAATCGTCTATAGACTGATATAGTACTATAGACAACATTCAGCCACTAGGTGTCTCACTAAATCACTACAGTACAGTATTGGCATCATACTTTTGCATTGAATGACTCATTTCTTGCATTAATGTTTTTCATTTTTTCAATGAAACTCTGGGTTTACGAGTATACTGATGTAGTGGGTTTGTGATGGGGAAGAGCCTTTGTTTATGTCATTATTGTTTGTTGCTGTATTGTTTTGTTGTACGTTGTATGGACCCCCTTGAAAACGAGTTGCTGCAACTCAATGGAGTATCCTCTAGTGAAATGTCAAATAAATAAATACTATAGTACTACAGCACTACAGTACTCTACTACCTGCAGTTTGAGGGAAGAAAGGATCGATGTTCCCCAACAAACATGAAAGCAACAACGATAATGGCTGTTTTTTTTTTTTAGCTCTGTAATATTTTATTCATGGTATTCATGGAAAATGTTATCAATATTATACCTTTAATTTATCCATTTGTAACTCTCAGAGTTAAAAATGTACAGCAATTTGTATTATGGTGTCGTGCATGTGTGTGTGTTTGTGGCGTGCGTCTTACATATATGAGTGAGAACGGTCCACTGTATCTCTTGGGGCTGATACCAAAGGTGTATTTGAGCTGGGAGACGATGACGTGCATAGCAGCACCCGTGGTGTAACCTCGGACCAGAGGCTCAGACAGATAGGTCACCACGAAACCAAAATGCACCAAGCCCAGCGCGATCTAGAGGAAGAACATATAGTGGAGATATACAGTATATACCTTCAGTGATTGTCTCTCTGCATTGTCTCAAATCCCATACGTCTTGATGAATTACATATATTTATAATTATATTTAACACTACAAGACATCTTCAAATGGGGTTTAAAGATCATATCGGGATACGGGAGCGTTACTTCAGTGGTATAATTGGGGGTGACACTACTACAGTACATAGTATAGCTGGAGAAGAAAGATCATTTATATCCTCGTCAACGCCCGTCATATCTCAACCGTGGTCGAAAATGAGGCATCCTAAAAATTGAGCAGTATTTCAGGGTTTGGGAATTTGAACCGTTATTCTATAGCAGGGTGGCACTGCTGGAAGAACAAAATCAGAAACTAGCTCATTAAAGGGGCATTCCACTCATTTTCAACATTTCACTATATATGACATTAATATACCTCATAGCTGTTGTGTGGAAATAATAAAAAAGATCTGAAAGAAAATCATTAACATGGTGAATCACATCTTGATAACATCAACTCGATGTGTTTCACCATGTTAATGATTTATTTTCATACTTACAGTTCTAGGATGGGGGGGGGGATCTTTTTTTATTATTTCGTATATCTAATCCTCGTTAATGGCAGCTATACATTTGACTACGGAACACTACAAGCAATCATACTGTAAATGAGTATTAACCCATTTTGGGGCGGGAACCACGTTTGGTGTTTTAAAGCATTACGTTATACTTTAGCTATTGAAAAATAGCAGATCTACAAGCTCATCGTGAATGAGCTTGTAGAAAATGTGCCTCAAATATTTGAATATATATTATTACAGAGTGAACATTTTAACTAAAATCTTTGCTTCTGGGGAGGTCCCTGGAACAACATATTTTCAGAGGGATCGGGGCGAGGCATATTACATAATATTTGGGGTCCAATAGAGAACAAAAGTATTTTCCTACAACAACTGAACTTAATACTTTCCACAAAATGCGATGTGTTGCATATACATATCTATAAAAAAAGATACTACAATGATAGCATGGCAGTCAGGCAAATCAAGCAGGCCTATGTACACCAGGCTTCAATATAATACTCTCTCTAAGTGGCTTTGCTGTGGGACCATTCGAGTTCAACGCACTTCTACAACTGTATAGCTCCCCTCTGAGTGCCCTTCCTTCCCAGCTGTCTCGGTCCCTTAGACTAAACTCGGGTGCAGGACATAAGACTCATTATACAACAGGTAGTTTCGAGGAAGCAATCTGTTGAAACAGCCTTCTAGCCGTGGTTCAAACGAGCACCACACCTAATCAAAACAAAGAATTCAGCTGCTCTGTTTTCCCAGAGTGCAGCAAACTCTGTGGGACATTTGTGGTTGTAGTACTAGTGACTACTTCTGTCATTAAAAAAATATGTTTTTTCAGCGACTGTTGTATAATTACATTACACTCGAGGGAGTGGTTTAACGTGATTATTGCCACTACAGTGATGCTTGCGGAACTCGACTACATCTCATTTCTGACCGCATCACTGTTGTGGCAATAATCACATGAAACCACACCCTCTCGTGTAATATTTCTTAAGTCTCTGTCCCCTCTGAGTTACAACTGGGTTAGACCCGTTAGATTTGCAACAGGGTCTACTACCCGTTATAACTCATGGTTTAAATCTGTTGAGTGCTATTAACCAAGATGTCCACTTAGTCCATTTAGTTTCTAAATGTTTTAAGTTTCCTATATATAACTTTTAAACATATATTAGTTACGATTAGTTAATGGCTCTTTATTAGCCGGTGGAGAACATCAACATATACTGAACATACTATATCTTACACAATCCCTGATTTCAAGTTCATTACCCTCGACACACCTGTCTTGTCTACTCTCCATATATAGTTTTTTTTTTTACCTGAAATAATCCAGACAGAAATGTGACGGCTGCAGCCACACGGACCCTCTCGTCATCCCGCGCTGTAATGTTAACCATGCTGGAGGAGTTGGATGAATTGTCCCATATCATGAAGTCTGAGTCTGGAGCCATCCGCTCAGTCACCGATCCTATCATCACACTCATCACAGCGTATGTACCTACACAGACGGACCGGGCACATTGTTGTGGATCTCTCTGTGTATGCATTTACTATTTAGCTGTGGTAAAAAGTAACCAAGTACTTTTACTGAGGTACTATACTTTTTAGTACAATTTTGAGGTATTTGTACTTTACTTGAGTATTTCCAATTTTCAGTACTTGTACTTCTACTACACTACATCTCAGAGCCAAACATTTTACTTTTACTCCACTACAATTATTTGAAAATATTAGTTACTATAGTTACTTTGGAGATTTTAATTTTGATTAGAAAAACATACATTAACCACTTCAACCCTATACATTTCGGCCATTCGAAAATCTTTTTAGATACTTTTGCACTTTTACTCAAGTACATTTTCAATTCCGTAATTTTACTTGTAACGAAGTACTTCTACATTGCAGTATTGGTACTCGGTACATACCGATTGAGATGTGTTTGGAGGTACCAAATATGAAGTAGATGAGGACAGGGTAGAAAGACGAGTACAGACCAAAGACTGGTGGAACGGACGCCAGGAGGGCATACGCCATACCTGGAAGGTCACAGACAACAATATACAAGTCTTAACAAACTGTATGTGTAGCAGATCATAGGTCAAAGTTCAAGTTTGTCACAATTTGGTTACAGCAGAAATGAACCAGCACTTACCCTGTGGCAGCTGCAGACCTCAGGTCAGGTATAAAGCTTGAACCAGCACTTACCCTGTGGCAGCTGCAGACCTCAGGTCAGGTATAAAGCTTGAACCAGCACTTACCCTGTGGCAGCTGCAGACCTCAGGTCAGGTATAAAGCTTGAACCAGCACTCACCCTGTGGCAGCTGCATAATGCCCACACTGAGCCCAGAGATGAGGTCTCCCACGGCGTTGTCTCTGATGGAGTAACGAGGGAGCCAGGAGAGGACAGGAACACTGCCCAGAACACAGCTCTTCAGCCTGGGGCCTGAACATCTAAGAACACACACACACACACACACACACACACACACACACACACACACACACACACACACACACACACACACACACACACAGACACACACACACACACACACACAGAGGGAGACAGAGAGGAGAGGGTGATTCTGTTGTTGCACGTAACAGTACGTTTTAACAGCGGGCGAGCATCGGCCGACACATCGCCCAATCGCCCGAAAAGATGAATTATTTGTATCTTTTCGGGCGACGTTGTAAGGAGGGAGGTGGTGGTTAGAGAATGACGGATGTCACAGAACCTCATTTCTGAGTTTATTTCATATTTCATACAAATTTGCCAACATGCGTGTGCAGGCTGGCAAAAAAGGAAACTACTAAGACGCAATGGAAAATAAGTCACGGCACTCATGTGTGTGAAAATACACAAAAAAAAAATTGTGATCTCTCCCTTTTGAAATACATGCTCCTTGGTTTCTAAGCGATTCACAAATCAATTGTCCTCAAAACCCCGCCATCGATCAGTCGCTGGTTCAGACCAAACCAAAATAGCAGATTTAAACAAACCAGAAATATGCCCTTCTTAAAAAGGTCAGGTAAAATAAATAGAACTGGCCCATATTAGTACGATTGCCAGCATTGGCATTGTAAACAGGACTAGTCAAGCCTGTCAGAGCCGCATCCTAGCCACTCCAGTCCAAAGTGAAAGTACAACCAATACAGTCATTGAACGTTATAAATTCACCAAGAATGTGTGTCACAAAGTAGCAATACGTAGAAACGACATAACCTTACAACAACGTTATGAGTAAAACAGAGGAGACTATGTACCAACATAGCGATACCGGTATTATCTTGCTCTGTGCAGCACTTTGGAACTATATGTTTTGAAAAGCGCTATACAAATAAAGTTCATATCATATCATATCATTAAAGTATAACAATAGTTACAGTAGATACAACCTGGTAGCAATCTAAAATTCTACTGTATTTTGAGTGTCTATATGAATGAGGTTATAGGAGACTAAAAGAGCAATAGCATTTAGGTGACAAATGGAGGGGAAGTCTGGAAATAATACAGAAACAATAAACCCAATTAGATGTTTTTATATATTTGGAAACATTCTGTATGCAAGCATACTTCCCCACCCTGTCCAGAGCACACAGAGGACGTCACATTACCTTATGGATCCTTTGACCTTGTCCGCCAGAGACGGCTTGTTCTCAGACTTCTCTGCTATCTTCTCCACAGCTTCTTCGTCCAGGACATCTCTGTGGACATTGTATCCCACTCTTCTCCTCTCTGCCATGGCTATCGACAGGGGGGGAACTCTGAGGTGCAGGCAGAGGACAGACAACAATGGTACACATCGTATGGTGCCTAAAAGGCCTGTGCTGCCTTCATCAGGCTATCTTTATAAAGATAGCCTGTTGAATGCCGCATAGGCCCTATAAAGTTTCTTTCACTGCATTTGAAGACAGTGTTTGTTCTTTTTCAGTCTCTAGTCTCCAAAATTACAGGCAATATCTAATCTCACAATCTCGATGTAATGTTGATATATTGCCCAGACATAATATTTCAAATGCATGTTTTCTCATACCGAGTGTCAGACAAAAATCCAATGACCTCTTCCTGGCTTAAGTGTGTCAGCTGAATCCTTTATCGTCTGAAAGTACAGAGTCTCTTCTTTTCTATTCCTGTGTGGCTTTGGTCTATCAGAGTCAGACAATTTAATTTACATTTTCACTAAGTAAAGTACACCTCAATCTACTTGTGCTTTGTAATGATTTCTTTCCACAGAGGAAGAGCCTAAAATTCGCTTTTCTGCTACAGTTCGGACAGTTTGGAATAATGGATAATAGAATATATTAGATATTCCTTCAGTTCAGTCTTGCAAAAAAAAAAAAAAAAAAAAAAAAACCTGCTCCCCTCGGCTGTATCAAGAGTTGGTACTATCTGTGTGTGCCCAAATGGTCATTGTGCTTCAAATTGAATCTGAGGCAGGGCTCTCCTTCAGGTCCAAGTTGTTCCAAGTAATGATCCAGCACTGGAAATCTTGCAGATGATGCCAATCTCATTTCATTGTACTCCTGCTCCGGGCGTCCAGTTCTCAGGGCAAAATGCTCCTTGAGAGAAATCCGAAGTGCAATTCAGTGTCCAAATTGGAAGTCCATATAAAATCCTTTGATCCACGAAACAGAAATTGCAATGCAATTCACCAGTTTTGTCTGTCTGTCTGTCTGTCTGCCTGTCTGTCTGTCTGTCCTCTACTCTGCTACTCTGAAGTGTCCTTTATGAATGAGAGAGAATACTTCACAGTGGAGACCTTGAAGAGAAGGAGCTATGACCCGCTGTCATAAAGACAGCGGGGCAAGGTTCAAATTAGTAGATTAGCTAGATAGTCTCCATCATTAGTTAACTGTAGTTAATTAGTGCACAAACTATCATTACACCTGAATCCATTATTTTTGGGTCCAAAATTAACCAAGGCCAAATACTTGGGTGGGTGACAATGTTATCACAAGAAAGAAGAAATCACCTGAGATTTGGAGAACAATCTTGCAGTGAAAGAAATAGCAACAAAAAATAATCAAGAAAGTCCACCAAAGAACAAGATTTTTGGGCAGGATGTCCACAAAAGCATTAGTATTCAAGGGACCAGTGCCCATATTGTTCCTGTCAAATACTTCAATAATGTGAGACACACACAGGGACAAACACCAAATACATGCTCCTTAGTTTCTGTAACCAATTTGTCCTCAAAATCGCATCAGTCGCTGGTTCAGACAAAACCAAAATAGCAAATTTAAACAAACCAGAAATATGCCCTTCATAAAAAGGTCAGGTAAAATAAATGGAACTGGCCCATATTAGTACGACAGCCAGCTGGCATTGTAAACAGACTAGTCAAGCCTGTCAGATCCTACCCACTCCATGTACACCCCATACAGTCAGTCAACGTTACAAATTCACCAAGAATATGTGTCACAAAGTAGCATTACGTAGAAACTATATGAACAAGAAGCAATATGTAGAATCAATGGACATCCTTACAACAAAGTTATGAGTAGAAGTAGAGGAGACTATGTACCATCATAGTGATATTAATAACAATAGTTACAGTAATAGTTACAGTAGATACAACATGTAGTAGCAATCTCAAATTCTACTGTATTTGGAGTGAATAACTGCGGTTATGAAATAGTAGAGGAGACTAAAAGAGCAATAGCATCTACAGTAGGTGACAAATGAAGTCTGGAAATAAGTAACAATGAACTAAATTAGATGTTTTTTTATACATTTGGAAACATGGAAAACATTTCATTCTGTATAGATACGCAAGCATATACTTCCCCACCCTGTCCAGAGCATACAGAGGAAGTTACCTTATGGATTCTTTGATTTTGTCCGCCAGAGACGGCTTCTTCTCAGACCTTTCTGCCATTTTCTCCACGGCTTCTTGGTCCAGCAGGACATCTCTGTGGGCAATGTATCCCACTCTTCTCCTCTCTGTCATGGCTACCGACAGGGGTGCTGTCTGTGAGGTGCTGAGGCAATCCGTTTCGATCCATCCATGAACTGGATGGCAGGTGAGGAGATGAATGCTGTGGCACTCCTCAAGGAAGCATACGAGGGCCTTTACTGTTCCTAATATATATGTTAACGACATAACATCAGCATGTGACTGAAATTGGTTCTTGTTCGCAAACAAATAATTGAATTTACACTTGTTAGTTACATTAGTGGTTCCGAACCACTGACCCCCAGGGGTCCTTGAATGAGTTCCAGGAAGTTCCCAGCTACAGTAAATGATAGTTTGGAACCAAATGGACCCTTATGGGTCTGTAACTCTGAGAGTGTACAAACGGAACCAAATGGACCATTTGTACACTCTCAGTAAGAAGTGATAGACAGGATGGCAGATTGACAGAGAAACAGACAGGCAGACAGAGAGACATATGCCTGCAATAGAGTCTTAAGCAAGCAACCCTTATCAGTGCTTGATTAGATTGTTAAGCTCTGTGTCTTTCTTCTTACACCAGGCCAGGGCCAAATAAATATATGGGAATGCTGAAGACCAAAACAGCCAGCTTAACGAATAACTTCTCTCCGGGTGCAAGAGTGAGCTATACATGGACATGCATTGGGTCATGACATGCATCGACAATAGCTGATCTACAAGCTCACAGCGCTTCACAGCATTACATGCTGTGAACTGGTACATCTGCTATATTCAGTGCACCATTGTGCAACTAAATATAAACGCAGTCCCGCTCCCTTCGAGGGCACGCACCGGAAGAGAATTTCCCATTCATTTTCCAATTAGACGTTTCAGAAAGTAATTATTTAAGCCCCTTTAAGCTTCGGACAAAGCCAACTGAGCTCCTGGCAAATCATGACGATAAACAAAACATTTTGTATCGGGACGAACAAATAATTACAAAGAAGAACAAAAGGGCAGTGTTGATTTCGTCCACTACAACTAAGACAACAAATGTTGGTCGACCTTTTTCTACTAAATAAAACTAAATGAAAACTAAGATACTAAAGCCAAGACCAAATATACTGACAGTTTCCCCTGGTAATACAGTAGCAAGTGACTGGCTAGCGGTTCTCATTCAATTAGCTGAGTAACAGAACTCCCAAAATGGCACACACACACACACACACACACACACACACACACACACACACACACACACACACACACACACACCTTTGCATAATATGACTAGTCTAGGACCCTTTTTTGCCATGTATGTAATGTCCCATCGTTCAACTATAACCTATATGACTTTGAGGTCTTCCACGGCTCTATCAGGAGTGATGTAGTAGTTTACACAGCAAATGATGGTGTCAAGGGAACTGATAATAAAGGCATGCGTGGAGTGGACACAAGCATGCCTTTATTATGTCTCTGGTGGGGAACAGGGAGATCTTGTGGCAGCATGGGCCCGGATGGGGTTTCAACCATTCCAGATACGTTTCTCTTCCCTATAGGAGAGAACTACATGACAACTATACCCTGTGTGTCTGATCTCACGTACTTCTCCCATTTAAAGCCTGATTTGCACTACAATGTGTAGCGTGCCGAAAAGACATGATCTACAAGCTCACCACGACGTCCAGTAATGCTGTGTGTGTGTGTGTGTGTGTGTGGGGGGGGGGGGGGTAAGTGGGGGTAAAAGGTTTCTCATTGTACAACTAAACATTTTTCTCTTTTTTCTTTTTTTTAGCTTTTACCTTTTTCCCCCCCTGTATGGGTCCTTGTGTGCTTTCTCACATCAGATATTTGACAAGCCTTTGCTACAAGACAAGGTAAAAAAAACAAGAAACAACAAAAAAACATGTACAAATAGCACACGAGATAAGATATACTGTATATAGTCAGTGTGTGTCCGATGCATAAATCCACATAGAAGACTGACACTGGTATATAATCCGCGACACTGGTTTATGAGGTAGAGCAAAAAAATTAAATAAAAGAAGAAAAGTCAAGTACCTTGTCCCTGGTATAGTCCAAGGGTGGTTCAAGGCAGAGCTATCAATTTGTCCCTGCAGGTATATAATCCACAGTAGGTTACGGAAGAGCAAAGAATGACACACCCTCATCGAGAAAAACAAAGTAAGAAAATACAATATATTATCCTATGCTCATACCCAGACGAGTTGAACTAGTTTTGGTTCAAGTCACAAAGGCAAACATAGATGTAAGAAGGGATAGTATATGGGACACGCACATTCACATCCCTGTTGACTGGATGTCGTTAATGGGTGCCTGTGTAAAATATACAGGACAAGACCTAGAATCCGTACATCTTGAAATGCTTGCTGCAGATTTGACAGGAAAGCCCTAAGCTTTCACATGCATGTAAATGGCCTGCACATCAAATGGGGGGGGTCGTGTGTGTTTGTGTGTGTGTGTGTGTGTGTGTGTGTCTCAGACTAGAAGGTAATTGGATATTGCGGTCGGAAACATCACAACATCACTTCCTAAATCGGGACTATATCCAAATATCCAATCTTAACCCTCCAGATTAGTTAACTTTTGACACGACAATCAATCTGTTATGTCAATCTGTTACGGGTGCACTGACCAGCTGAAACTTGTTATGTCAATCTGTTACGGGTCCACTGACCAGCTGAAACATGTCAATCTGTTACGGGTCCACTGACCAGCTGAAACGTGTCAATCTGTTACGGGTCCACTGACCAGCTGAAACGTGTCAATCTGTTACGGGTCCACTGACCAGCTGAAACATGTCAATCTGTTACGGGTCCACTGACCAGCTGAAACGTGTCAATCTGTTACGGGTCCACTGACCAGCTGAAACATGTCAATCTGTTACGGGTCCACTGACCAGCTGAAACATGTCAATCTGTTACGGGTCCACTGACCAGCTGAAACATGTCAATCTGTTACGGGTCCACTGACCAGCTGAAACATGTCAATCTGTTACGGGTCCACTGACCAGCAGAAACGTGTCAATCTGTTACGGGTCCACTGACCAGCTGAAACGTGTAAATCTGTTACGGGTCCACTGACCAGCTGAAACGTGTCAATCTGTTACGGGTCCACTGACCAGCTGAAACGAGACAATATACAAGAACTCTTTACTTTACTTTATTTGTTTATTTACGGGACAGCGCAAATTAATGAACATTTCGATCAATACACATGATTGCATGTAAATATGCTGGATTTGGATGTAGAAGCAAATTTCCATCCTTAGTCCTATAGGGATGTCCCAATCACATTGTTTTGCTACCGATCCGATTCCGATCATTTGATTTTGAGCATCTGCCGATACCGATTTTTCCAGATCCGATAATTATATTTTATAGAACACGTTTATGCCATATCACAATTAATTCCACTAATCCACACTACTAAAACAAGACATGTAGGTTGTTTTTAAAGGCCACTGCACCACTACTCAACACATTAAAAAACACTAGATCATTCCAACACGCCAAAACAAACAAACAAACACGCCTAGGTTCTTGCCTCTTGTTGACTTTGTCTTTGCATTCAGGCAAAGTAGAAGTCACGTTTTGGGGTCAACATTCATTCAGTCATGTCTGGGTTGGTTTCCTGAGAAGACAATTAAGACAACTTAATGTAGGCTACAACATCTTTATTAACATTTCATTAACACAATCGATTTTTTTAAGACGCAACATTACGTCCTGGCACAGGGGGTTATAGTGCTTAAAACGTAACCTGTTGCTCCTTTGCTTGGATTGGGTTAAATTAGCCAGAGTCTTAGGGCACACGTTATGAGCTTGAAGATCGGCTTTTTGAACTACTTTTGAAAAATCTACTATATAGATTTTTCAAAATTAGTAAAAAATAATAATAAGAAGAGGCAAATAAGTTTAGGGATAAGGGGTAAGGGTTGGCACAAGATATAGCCCTTGGAGTCTTGAACTGAACATCCTGACTAAGCATTCTGCAAGTATCCTTAGGCATATTTGTATAGCACATTTTCTAACATGCAATATGTTGAATATAATATGTAACTTCCTAAGTTACTTCCCAACGTACCTCAAATGTGCATGGCAGAGTGTGAAGGCAATGCTGGACCGCATGGTGGACAGAGGGAAACAGACGGACCCTTGGCAGTGTATTGGGTATACAACCTTGAAACTGCAGCTGGGACAAAACTGTCTCTGTTGGGAAACACCACAATTTCTTTTTTAGTTTAAACATTTCATTTAATTCATATAGGTATTTATGTGATGCCCTGAGCCACTGCCGCCCATTAGTGCTGATGTTGGCGGGATCAAACCTTTGACTTTTCAGCCATTCCACAACCTAAACATCAGTCTCTCTAGATCAGGGGTTCTCAACGTTTTTGGCAGGGGACCCCCGGAAATGCTTTGGCCATGTCTCGCGACCCCCGCCCCACCCCCAATACAAACTGACTGCAAAAATAACCTTAATAATAGAGAAAATACATCATAAATGAATACTGAAACCAGATATAAAGTTTATGCATGCGCTATGTGTACTATGTAAACTCTTCATTTCCATTTTCCAGCCATGCAAAAAAAGAATAATAATAATTGGGCGACCCCCCGAGGGGTCGCGACCCACGGGTTGAGAACACCTGCTCTAGATAGAAGGCCATGCATTTTGTCATTCGACTGAAACTCCTACATGCAATATAATATACCGGTAGACATATATTTATAATATAATATAATATACCGGTAGACATATATTTATAATATAATATACCGGTACACATATATTTATAATATAATATAATATACCGGTACACATATATTTATAATATAATATAATATACCGGTACACATATATTTATAATATAATATAATATACCGGTACACATATTTATAATATAATATAATATAATATACCTGTAGACATATATTTATAATATAATATACCGGTAGACATATATTTATAATATAATATAATATACCGGTACACATATATTTATAATATAATATAATATAATATAATATACCTGTAGACATATATTTATAATATAATATAATATAATATACCGGTACACATATATTTATAATATAATATAATATACCGGTACACATATTTATAATATAATATAATATAATATACCTGTAGACATATATTTATAATATAATATACCGGTAGACATATTTATAATATAATATACCGGTACACATATATTTATAATATAATATAATATACTGGTACACATATATTTATAATATAATATAATATAATATACCTGTAGACATATATTTATAATATAATATAATATAATATACCGGTACACATATATTTATAATATAATATAATATACCGGT
>NC_139705.1:26196460-26308960 GCF_964188405.1 Protomyctophum parallelum | reverse complement strand
AAAAACATGCCGACATCCTGGACCTCCAATTCTTCCACAACCTAAAAGTAAAATACATTAAGCACCCTTGTTGTGACACACACAGAGGAACAATACATAATGATGGAGGATTTCTACAATCATTTCATAATGCAAACGATAACTCATGTTGACTCTCTGCATGTGTTCAACAGAGGCCGTGCTTTCATGTTTTGTCATTAGCTTCATAAAGAGGAAGGGTGGACGACACGTCTAGACAGTACAAATGTTAATGCCTCCATTACATCTGTTTATAAAAGACTGGGATATTTATGAGTGTTTCAACCATAGACATATAAACGAAGACGCCCTTTCCGGCTCCGAATGTGCTCAAGGGAGGGCAACATTTTCCGCAAGATTCCTTGCGAAGCGTGCGTCACAGAGCGTGCGTCACAGAGCACATGTTCGGGTCTGATAAATCGCAGAAAAGATGTGTTGTGATTGGCCAGCGTGACGTAACGTGCCGCCCCTCCTTCAACACACATCGGTCCAACGAACTGCAGCGGCCAATGAGGCATCTCTTTTTTTTATATCTATGGTTTCAACATTGAGTGATGGAACATGGACTATATGTGTGATTGTCTGTAAGCCAAGGAATCTTGCACATAGACATATCACTCAGTGTAACTCCACATGTGTGTGCGTGTGTGTGTGCACGCACGCATTTGTGAGAAATATGGCAGCATCATTCATATTGTCAGTACTATGATTAGCATTATACCACCAATTATATAGGTTAATAGACAGTTTTTCCAGACAAAGAGAAGGGGAGATTATCGGGGCAGTCAATCTCTGAGGAAATACGAGTAGAAAGTTCATTTTCTGAGAATATAAAGGCTGAGGAAGGCTGAGGCTGATTATTCATTCAAATCCTCCCACGCCGTTATTCAGACTTGGTCTGAATGGCATTGCATAATTACTTTGGTGGAGGCTAAAAATAGTTTTGTTAGCGCGGGCCTCTAAGAGATTGATGTCTGAACAAAATCTGAATGCATCAAACTGGATTCATTCTGCAGAATCTTACAAACAATTCCTCTGGTGGAATGACAGCCAGATGAAGGTTTGAACTTTGAAAGGCCATCTAGCTGTGATAACCAGGTGCCATTTGAGCACAACGCAGCAGCTGATTGGGTAGTTATCTCATGCTGGCTACAGTATTGTTACTACAGTACAGTACACATAATCTGCAGTCTGATGGATTGTCTACAAAATAGTATGCCGTCAATCTCTTGCATGCATGGGCAACTGGCGGCCCGGGGGCCACATGCGGCCCTCACCTTCACTTAATGTGGCCCTCAGGTTAATATCAGAATACTGATATACTATTGATTTCAGTTGTTGATTCCAAACATGACCCACTTTAATTACTAGCTGAATGACTAGTATTTTAATTGTATTGTCTTTTTTATGTCCAATGCATTTGTATTTAAGATCATAATCATAAAGTTAACATAAGTAAAAATGCATTTGAAATAAATTAAAATTTCCAATTCAAACACAGCAAAAACAAGTCAGGATTTAAATTCAAATATAGCAAAAATAGCTAGTGTTTTGAGCTTGTAGATCGGCAATTTTTGCTACGATAGTAATATGCAACGTGGCCCTCTGGAGTGAGTGTGGAATTATAGTGGCCCTCTCCATCGTCAAAGTTGTCACTATGTAACGTGGCACTGAAACGTTTGCAATTGAAGCCTACTATTTTGTCATAAAGACCTGTATTATATAAAATTAAGGACCGCATGCTGCCGTTCACTTCCTTGTTTAGTGCTCAGAAAGATGGCTATACTTCGGTCTCCATTTCTGACTTCAACATGCCTATTGTTTAAAATATTAACGCTTCTAGAGAGACTCCATCGTAATCATAGCGAGGTAAGCAAGCAACATTATGCCTCCCGGGTTTTGTACGGAACGGAAGCCCCTGGCTTTCAGAGTAATAGCTGCCATATCTGCCCGGCACCACGAGCTCCTATTTTGAAAGAAATCCTGGCGCTGATTGTGTTAAGGAAATAGCTCCTCACCTTGCATAGAGCTGTCATAGCCATGGAGTCCATGAAGTTAACAGAGCTGAGTTCTAGAACCACACAGTGTCTGTGCGTTGCTGTCCGGACTGAGGAAGAGGATGAGGGAGAGGAGAAACATGAAGAGCTTTGATCCACAGCTGGGTTGTCCTTCCGTCCACGCATTACTGTCTTGAAGCAAAGAAAGGGAAAACAAGAGTATCAACATTTTGTCTCACCCCATACAGTAGGTCCAGGGCCAATCTAAGGTGAATGTTTTTGAGAAAAACATCTTCGTCCCTGGGTGGATTTGAACCACCAACCTTTCGGTTAACAGCCGAACGCGCTAACCAGTTGCGCCACAGAGACTGTGGCCAGCATTATAACAATTATCTATACCCAGAGGGGAGGCATACAGTAATTTGGTTAGACATGGCATTCGTCCCGACTGGATTAAGGTTG
Source organism: Protomyctophum parallelum (assembly GCF_964188405.1). Taxonomy (NCBI): domain Eukaryota; kingdom Metazoa; phylum Chordata; class Actinopteri; order Myctophiformes; family Myctophidae; genus Protomyctophum; species Protomyctophum parallelum. Next base: position 26,306,483 of record NC_139705.1, on the reverse strand, counting down.
GTGAGGGGTGCGTTAAAACGACCGGATTAAGGTTGATGAGGGGTGCATTAAAACGACCGGATTAAGGTTGGTCAGGTCAGGGGTGCTTTAAGGTTTGGGAGCAGGATGACATTTTGTTGGGATTATCGCAGGTCACAGGATTCAGGTGGGATTCCTGCGGGATGGGATTCAAATTTGTATTGTTCCTTGTATCTTTTGAATTAAGACTGCATGGAAAAACAGTAATCTAAAAAAGAACACAAAATCCATTTCCTTTCCTAATGACCCTGCAAGACCCGGATATATTTCTACTTGCAAAAAAGAGATTTCAACCATTCAGATGGAGTACTTTGGAGAGGACAATATGTTTAAAACATTTTTTTCATGCAAATGTCATGCACATTTATAATAATAATAATAATTTACATTTGGGGGATATCTTTCACAATAATAAATGAACATGTTCTAGACATTCTAATGATAACTAAAAATATATATATATTACCGGATTTAACTTTTTTGTGAGGAATACCTTCCAGTGAAAAAGTTAAAAATTGTAAAAAAATCCAGAGATTTTGAAGTTGTGTGAATTTCTGCCTCTGTGTGGGGTATTTATATGCAAATATCATGACCAATGACATTGTAAGACTAGACAAGCAAGATGGGATCGGGATTCGGGAGTCATTCTACCATAGGATGGGACTTTTAAGAAACAGCACTGTCTGTCTGTCTGTCTGTCTGTGGTACCAACAGGTGCAAAAGTGGCGCTGTTGAGCTAGAAACAGAGAGAGAGAGAGTGTTGCCTGCTAATTACAATGTGGAGCATGTGTGCATGCGAGAGACAGAGAGAATACCACAGTTGTGAGAGAGAGAGTGTTGTCTGCTACGCGGTAACTCTGTCATTTCTCAACCGTTTCTTACGCGGTCACATGGGGCGCCTCGCCGGAACTGGGCCGGCACCCTGTGGGTCTGGAAGTTCCGGAGACCCCCACTCAGAGTTGCACCACTTAGTTCACACAGGTGTGATTTGTTTTGTGGGAGTGGGATGGGACGGGAGTGAAAATCCATTGCTGTGTCACCGTCATCCTCTACTCCACACACAGCTCGTCAGTGCTGCTTTGTATGCTTTGACAGAAGCTAATGCTTTCACAGCAGCCCCAGTGGCCTAATGGATAAGGCACTGGCCTCCTAAGCCAGGGATTGTGGGTTTGAGTCCCATCTGGGGTGTCTGATAGCAGAGTGGCGCAGCGGAAGCGTGCTGGGCCCATAACCCAGAGGTCGATGGATCGAAACCATCCTCTGCTAACATAAATTTTTAATGGTGGGATCACTGGAAGTTTATAATTTTTTTTCCCATTTCATACAAAAGTAGAATATCATGGCTTAAAAATGAATCAATTAAAGTACATAAAGTACTGACAAGCAGTTTTTTATACGTCCAAATATGGTCAACCAAAACTCCATACATGCCTACTGTATATATGGGCCAGAGTAATATACAGTAGTAAGAGAGTGGCGACACTAGCGTTGACTCCCATTGTAACAATGGAATGCGGAAGTGCTCATTCTATAGTGGACTGTGGATAATGCTCTGGCCTCCTATAAGCTCTGGCCTCCTACCTGCTGACATCCATCTGGGGTGTCTGTCAGCAGAGTGGCGCAGCGGAAGCGTGCTGGGCCCATAACCCAGAGGTCGATGGATCGAAACCATCCTCTGCTAAACAGAGTTTTAAACAAAGCCCCGAGCCAATCCATGTGCTCTGCTCTGACCTATTACTGTACTCGGATATTATGTTTTTACACATTTTATGCAAATAAACTGTGTTACAATCACTAATAGCAGTGTGTTGTATTCATGAAAGACTAGTTGGTAGTCAAATGCGAGTGTGTGCGCAGTCTGCGCACACACTCGCATACACCTGCCACACATACGTAGAGTAAAATGATGTCATATTTCACCAGCTGCACACACACACACGCACTACTGGGTAGTAACAACATTCATATCACACACTCACACTCACACTCACACACACACACACACACACACACACACACACACACACACACACACACACACACACACACACACACACACACACACACACACACACACACACACACACACACACACACACACACACACACACACACACACACACACACACACACACACGAGGCCCCTGCTATGTGCAGATGCTGGCATTGAGGCATGTGAAAGTAGCATGCAGGTGAGGTGAGTGAGACAGAGGTACCGTGTGGGAGGTCTCGACACTATTATGTAGAGAAAATGCAATGACTCAGCTGGATATACATTTACATTTTAAAAGGCCTATCCTCACACATGCACGGATTGCACGCACGCACACACACACACACACACACACACACACACACACACACACACACACACACACACACACACACACACACACACACACACACACACACACACACACACACACACGCACACACTATATAAAGATCTATACTGTATACACCCTCACACACATTTATGACTTCTCTCCTCCATCTCACCCCATCATCTCAGATTTTTATAGATAATAACCATAATAACCTTGCCCGTTGTGTGTGTGTGTGTGTGTGTGTGTGTGTGTGTGTGTGTGTGTGTGTGTGTGTGTGTGTGTGTGTGTGTGTGTGCGTGCGCTGCGGTCGCTTGCGTGCATGCGTGCGTGCGTGCATGCGTGCACTTGTGTTATTATACTTGTGAGGACCACATTAGCACCCACTATAGCAAAATTTGAGAAATAGAAAAGATTCAGGTTGAGGTTAGGATCAAAATGACAAATTTCAAGGTTAGGTTGAGTTATGCCTCATTTAGACTTAGTTACAGTGTTGTTTTTGTCAGCAAATGTAGATGTTAGTTTTAGTCATAGTCTCTTCAATAGCTTTCATTTAGTTTCAGTTAAATATCATAAGATTTTAGTCGACTAAATCTACAGTTGATTTAGTCGACTAAAATGTATTTTGGTGGCCCTTGATGCCGTCGTAATGGCTGATTTTACAAGCTTGTAGATCGGCTATTTTCAGCAAGCAACCAAGTGTAAAATGACTTATAAGTGGATCTCTTGTCCACTGGTCCCTTCCTAACATTTTAGCCTAGTTTTTATTTGTTGACGAAATTGTCAGTATATTTAGTCTTAGTTTTAGTCATCATACTAGCTTAGTTTCCATTTAGTTTGTCAGTGAAAAAAGGTAGTCGACGAACATTTTTCGTCTTAGTTTTAGTCAACGAAATCAACACTGCTTATTTAGTTGCATGGCACTGTCACTCAACAAAAATAGCGGATCTAATAGCTGATAGCTAGCTGGTCTACAAGTTACGTAGATATGCAGTTTTGGGCTTTACAGCTTTAAAAAACAATAATAAGTGCAGAAAATTGCCATCCTAAATTGTCGATGTCCTCACAAATATAATATAGTAATACGAGCGTGTGTGTGTGTGGGTGTGTGTGTGTGACGTGTGTGTGTGTGTGTGTGTGTGTGTGTGTGTGTGTGTGTGTGTGTGTGTGTGTGACGTGTGACGTGTGTGTGTGTGTGTGTGTGTGTGTGTGTGTGTGTGTGTGTGTGTGTGTGTGTGTGTGTGTGTGCGTGCGTGCGTGCGTACCCCTCTAATGTCATTGAAGACCATTTGAAGATTGGCGAAGTAGAGAGAGCTGGAGCAGGAGATGATAGTGATTCCAGGAAACTGCCTTGCCTTCAGAACACATAATAGAGGTAAATGTAACTTTAGAGTAGAAGATAATGGCCCAACCACTGAAAATGGAACCCATGTTCTTTCACATGGGAAATAAGAAAAACACTTTCTAATCATAGACGACAGTTTGGTTTGGGGGAGATACCCAAGCAGATATGGATATGGCTGAGAGAGAGAGAGGGTGAGAGAGAGAGAGAGAGAGAGAGAGAGAGAGAGAGTGGAGTGGTGGGAAGAGAAAAAAAAAAAAGAGAGAGAGAGAGAGCACAACAAAAGCCTAATCATTTCACACTTTGGTAGACGTTTTGGTTTTGTACTTACTCATGATGTAGCTAGTCAAACTGCTGACATATAACATATATCGTTGATTAAAACATTATAATCCAAAAATAGTGTCTCATTGACTGACAAGGTGAATACATAACCCAGACCTCAATGCCAAAAGTGTCCTTCCTTGCATTTTTTTCTATGCGATTAATTCACCCGAAATGTACCGTGTCATTACGTACATCCACACAAGTCAACGGAGAAACGGACAGGCATTGATGCTCAGAGCTAAGACACAATGCTTCTGAGGAGAATGTGGCGCTTCGATGTGTGACAGAAGATGGGGGACTTCAGTCAAAGATCCTTTTTAGTGTGGACTACGTGGCATTGTTGTGCTTTTTGCATTAGTTATGAGACACAGCCAGGGTTTGTAAGGCAATCAAGTGTTCCCCTTCCCCAGTGCAGCTACAGAGCTGCGGGATCAATGTAACACACCTGGTAATGATATAAAGTGATTGAAGGTGTGAGATTTACTACGTGGTCTAATCAGAAACCAGCCAATTAGAATCAAGAATTGGGACTAACCCTAGAATATACATTCTAGAACATGTTTTGACATTGATGGATTACGTAATGGAATCAAATGTAAGAAAAAAAAAGAAAGAAAAAAAACATCGTTTGAACTTTGAACTAAGCGAAACAACCCAACCAAAAGCATACATCCTTGTGTTATTGTCTATGCTTACCTCCGTATAGAGCTCCAGGGGTCTGTAACAGTCTGTAGTGGGGATGTGACCCAACAACACACTGGAGGAACTACTGTAGGGAGAGAGAGAGCAGAGACAACCAACCACAATCAGAAACAACTTTATTGTCAAACGATCGCAGGTGAAAAGAGGGGCTGAAATGCATTTTTGCCCTTAACCTTGCAGTTAACAGGAAGAGTTAAAATGGAGAAGAGAATCTGAGAAGAAAGGAAAAGAGCAAATAACAGGAAGGTGTATTAAAATCAAAAAGTATATTAACATACATAAGGTGCATATAAAATCAAGAGTTCCAGTGTAGGTAATTTAAAACTTGGCCTATGTCAGGGTTTATGTGTGTGCTTTACTAATACTAATCTGTATTTCAGTGTGATGGGACCTGGTTGGAGAGTGGTGGCAATCAAGGATTGGAGGCAGCTGGCCAGTGCCTCCAATCACTATAAAAGAGCCACCTTGCCAGTGGTTCTTTCTCCTCCGCCTGTACTGGGCCACACCTGAGCATGGCCACACAGGGCATATTGTTTGTTTGATTCAGTCCTCAGTTTGTTGGGCAGATTAGTTTCCCTGCCAAGTTTTTGTTGGAAACAATGTGTTATTTCTACTTTAAAATTAATGATTCTATTTAATAAATTACATTTTTCCCATTCTTGTTTCCCTTCTTTGTTATGGTCTGAGAGCCGGACCTTAAAGAGGGAGTGCCACAATTTTTGTATTTTTCCAGTTTTTCATGTGTATGTCGGTGACAGTACTTCATTAGACACTAGTGCAGTGGTGTATTAACTTTGTATTTAGGGTTTCTTCCTGAAGGTTGAACCCTTGACAGTCAAACGGGCCAATGAAATAAACAGTAATATAGTGACATCACACTATCAGCCCCTCCCCTAACCCCTCCCCTTTTATCATACAACTACAGCTGTGGGTGCGGCTTCAGTTCAGGTGGATCACCACCCATCACCTGCACCCACCAGGCAAACCATGAACTGGTGGGCGTGCCCACATAAAAACAACATTTTAACAAATACTGTACAAAGAATTAGACCTGATGATCATGTTTTAGGGTGGACTCCATCTTTAACTAACACTGTGTACTGATGGTATTTCCCACTAACCGCTGGGTCCTGTAGATGAGAACCAGCAGAGAGAAGGCTGCGGCCACGGCCAGACCCAGGTCCAGGTTGAAGATCAGGGTGGACATCACAGACACCACAAAGACCATCTGAAAGGGAGATATGGGGGGAGAGACAGGACTTTAACTCTTGAACCGGTCATTATCAACATTATTAAAGCCATCTAGGCACGAAGTCGAAATTTAAAAAAATGTCTTCTAAATCCTGACAGTTTTCTGAAATACCTATGTTTCTGTATCAGTGGTGCTCAATATTTCATGTCAAGGACCCCAAAAATGATGTATATTTGGCCACCGACCCCCATCTGAAAATATGTTGTTCCAGAAGCCCCCCCCCCCCCACCCCCAGAAGCAAAGATTTGAGTTAAAAACGTTCACTCTGAAAGATTTGCATCACATTTTCACCAAGATGTTAAAAAAATAGCAGACATTTGTTCGAACACGCCTACAAAGTTTGACAAAAACTCACACAACTCTGTTTAATTTAAAATTTTAAAAGAGACAAGGAAGCGTTGCGTGATTATCAGAAACTGAAACAGGTGCTATTTGGAGAGGGTTCAGTTGTAGATTTAACTTCCTTCCCTTTGTAGTATAGGCTGACATCCAAATGAGAGAATCAGGCGAACTTAAAGGACCACTTCACCACTTTTCAACCTATCTTCATATAATAGGTCCTCACTAATAATCATGAAAAAAATGGCGCAATTTTTTTCTACTCGGTCTGTGTCTCATAGGAGGGCTGTGGGCAGTTCAGAAACCGTCTTCCAGTGACATCATCGATGGGGAATCCAAGCTAATAGAAACGGCAGGCTTTCTAGTTCTGAAAAGTTGCAATGCGAAAATGGAAGCTATCGTTCTCACGATAATGAAAATCTAAACATTTTTGTAAAAAAAATCTTGGTTTAAAAATAATCTGCCTAATGATGATGTCACTGGAAGATGGTTTCTAAACTGCCCACAGCCCTCCTATGAGACACAGACTGAGTTGAAATAAATCGTGCCATTTTTTCATGATTATTAGTGAGGACCTAGCCTCGATAGCCAGGCTTTCATTTCGTCTGCGCGAAAGATGAAAGCCTGGAAAAAGCCGTGGGCTGAACAAGTCTAAAAGTGGGAGTCAACCCTTCCGGGTGGGCGTCGCTCTAAATGATGTGACGTAGCGCTGCACTAGGGGGGAGAGGAGGGGCCGGGGGTGACGGACAGATCGATGAGATCCAATCAGGGTGCGCGCATTTCTGAGGCGCGACCCGCCCCTCTAGACGAGAAATGTCTCGCTCTGGGTCAGGCTAGTGAGGACCTATTATATGAAGATACGTTGAAAAGTGGTGAAGTGGTCCTTTAAGAAGAATCGAAGGCACTCCCGTTCAGTTGAGGCAAAAAAGCCATTCTGGCTTGGCAAAGGTAAACGCGCAGGTGACCAACGTCTTGTCGGCTCAGAGGCCTTCATGAGGGTCACACAACTCACGCAATCAAGATGTATCAGTCAGATTTTTCATATTCCAAATATTCTATAATTGCCTTCTGAAGTTTGTGGGCACTTGTTTCTTATTCTTAATGGAAGCCTGAAAGAAAAACCTGAAAAACCTGAAAAACCTGAAAAACCTGTGTGTGTGTGTGTGTGTGTGTGTGTGTGTGTGTGTGTGTGTGTGTGTGTGTGTGTGTGTGTGTGTGTGTGTGTGTGTGTGTGTGTGTGTGTGTGTGAGAGAGAGGGTGTGTGTGTGTGTGTGTGTGTGTGTGTGTGTGTGTGTGTGTGTGTGCCCTACCAGGTCCAATCGGTCCGATGCCCAGAGCACACACACATCTTTGAACTGTGCCAGGATCCCCTGCAGGTTGACGACAATGATCACTGCCAACACAGCCTGGAACGAACGCACACATGCACATGCACACACACACAAGCACACAGACACACACACACACACGCGCACACACACACACACACACGCACGCACACACGCACACGCAGTAGTAGTAAACTATACTGTAGTAAATTAAATTAAGTCAAATGCATTCATGTGATATCAGCAATGTTTAAATCTTAAAATTAATGAACTTCATACAGTAGAGCAGTGGTTCCCAAAATGGGGTCCGGGGACCCCCAGGTGTCCTTGAGGGAGTTCCAGGGGGTCCCCAGCTAAATGATAGTGAGGGAGTTTGGAACCAAATGGACCCTTATGGGACTTTAACTCTGAGAGTGTACAAATGGAACCATTTGTACACTCTCAGAGTTAAATTAACATTTATTTTACAATATAAATGAGGGTCCCAGAGATAGAAATGCTATAGTCTGTAGACTAATATGCATGTCAAACTGGGGGTCCTTGAAAAAGCCGTAAAACTCTTCTCTTATGGGGGTCCCTGGCTTATCTTTTCAAATGGGGGTCTGCATGCTAATACGTGTCAATGTGGGGGTCCTTGACGTGAAAATGTTTGGGAACCACTATAGAGTGGTAAAGTAAAAGAAAACAAGATGTTAGATGTGATATGAATGAACCCTTTGGACCTTTGGCAGCTGCTCAAAGAGATGGCCAATCTTCAACAGGATGGTTAGAATCATCAGGGCTGACACCAGACCAGCCATCTGACCAGAGAAATAAAAAGGTCCCCCCAATGAAGCAGTGTTGAAAACTAAATGGAAACTAAATGAAAACTAAGCTATGATGACTAAAACTAAGACTAAATATACTGACAATTTCGTCAACAAATAAAAACTAGACTAAAATGTTAGGAAGGGACTAGTGGACAAGAGATCCAGTATAAGCCATTTTACAATTGGTTGCATGCTGAAAATAGCAGATCTACAAGCTCACAACGCGTAACCACCTGTCAGTGGGGAGTGTTGGCTGGGAGGAGGAGTAGGACTAAGGCCCTACACGTCCTCTCTGGGGGGGTGGGGGGGGGGGGGGGTAACTACCTGTCAGTGGGGAGTGTTGACTGGAAGGAGGAGTAGGACTAAGGCCCTATACTGGGGGGTCAAATTATGACAGGCAATTCAATTTGAAATAGACACTCATGGGGTGTGTGTGTGTGTGTGGGGGGGGGGGTAACTACCTGTCAGTGGGGAGTGTTGACTGGGAGGAGGAGTAGGACTAAGGCCCTGTACGTCCTCTGGGGGGGAGGGGGGTACTACCCGTCAGTGGGGAGTGTTGGCTGGGAGGAGGAGTAGGACTAAGGCCCTATACGTCCTCTCTGGGGGGGGGGGGGGGGGGGGGGGGGGGTTTACTACCCGTCAGTGGGGAGTGTTGACTAATGAATGAATATCAACATCCTAATACATCCTAATACATCCTAATACTGGGGGGTCAAATTATGGCAATTCCTGCTGTCGAAATATGACCCCCCAGTAAAAAAAAAAACACTTTGTCGGCTATTTTCAGCAGGTGTAAAACCAGTCAATATACGACGGCAACAAGGCCCGCCAAAATGCATTTTAGATTTAGTCGACTAACATATGATATTTAGTCGACTTAAACTAGACATTCTGGGTGACTAATGTGACTAAAACTAAATGAAAACTATTCAAAGAGACTATGACTAAAACTAAAATCTAAATTTGCTGTCAAAAACAGCACTGCAATGAAGCCTGAAATATATCAATGATCGCATGAGGTATATTTAATCAATATAAATGAACAACCTGTGTCTTCACCCCGATGCTGTCCTGCACCATACTGCGAGAGAAGGAACAGCTGACGGCAAAACACTGGAACACACCTCCAATGGAGTTACACAGACCCAGAGCCAGTAGGTCCTACAGCAGAGAGAGAGACCATTAATGGGTGTTATTATTTCTGATTAAATAATACATGTACTGTATGGTCTACAGAAGCATATTTGCACGTGCACGTGAGATAGATCAGCATTATATGTGACCATATTTGACCGGGAGCCTGCCATCGCGCAAACTCCAGCTTTTCACCAGATAAGGAGAAAACCTTTTTTTTCTTTTTTCCAAAATGAGTTAATAGCACAGGCAGACTCTTCACATACTAGAGCATGTCTGAAATAAGTGTAAGAGCTGAAATCAACGTAAATATGGAATAAATGCTTAAACATGTGGCTAGGTGTAATGTTATGTTAGTCCACAGAAGTGAACCTTTCAAGCCTGTTTTCTCAACTCGCTGTTTCTATGCAAGAGATTACTCTATAAGCAATATCTCCAAAACTGGTTGGTCAAACTGAACAACCAATATGTCAATTTGAAGCTATGATTCCCGAAAAGTCCAATGGCAGTCCCTCAGTCAAATCTAATTTATAACATATTATAATATTAATAAATAAATTATATATACCTGTATACTGTATATACTATACTATAATATACTGTATACTATAGTATACACTGTGTGTGTGTGTGTGTGTGTGTGTGTGTGTTAGCACGCACACAGTATTGATCCTCACATCCTTTCCATTGTCACAGATCCTTTGACTAGAGACAAAACAGGTCACGTGTCTATCACTGTCAAAACAGACAATTAGTTGCCTTTGCCAGCTCTTTGAGTGCTAGCCATAGCAAATGGCACCCCCTAGAACTTTAGTTATAGCCCCAGTGGCCTAATGGATAAGGCACTGGCCTCCTAAGCCAGGGATTGTGGGTTCGAGTCCCATCTGGGGTGTCTGTCAGCAGAGTGGCGCAGCGGAAGCGTGCTGGGCCCATAACCCAGAGGTCGATGGATCGAAACCATCCTCTGCTAAACAGAGTTTTATAAGTCTTTGTGTGCAAGAGAAATACAGCTGCTTAAAGAGATGAACCATCTTCAACAGGATAGTTGATGACTGTCACCGTACCAATCAGCTGATCACAGACATAAAAGATAGAGCTTGTGTAAGTATCTGACTGCTTTGTTGCAGAGACTTATTCTGATCTGGAACATCACCACAATTCAACTAACCATCTGGGACGATAAAATACAAGCAACAGTATGGAGTTAATCATCAAAATAAATGGCTGCTGTACATGCAAATCCTTTTCCCATTTCAGGAAAAATAACCAGCCAAAGGCTGTAAACCACATTTTCCATTACGCTACGCTTTGCTTCATCGTTCAATCTGATGGAGTGAAATCCCCTGAGCTGTTTTCAATTATGTTTAACTGGGTGTGTACAGTGAGGGCAGAAATTTAATTAAAACTTAATTGCATCAGAAACTCTAAAGTGATGAGGAATCAGGACATGCTTTACAAAAAACAAAACAAAACATAAGGTTATAAGTATGAATAAATGAAATCTCAATATATATTCCATATGTTGTTGGCTAGTACTACTATTGATAGCCACAATGTTCAGACATTAAATTATCTCAACAGTCTATGTTAACATGAAGAGTTCACCCTACAAATAGATGGCCCAGATGGCCAATTTGAAAGAAATTCAGATTGACTAGTTTTGCTATAACTTAATCAAACTGAGGTGAATTGGGTGGAAACATAACACAGTGTAAGAGCAAACAAGTTTGCACCTGACTGGAGTCAACGTGGTATCCGTGTTTGTGGGCGAACACTGTGCCCATGGTGGAGAGGAAACTGAACCCCACCAGAGCCACAGACAGAGCAGGAAGGAACAGCACGCTGGCCTGGGAAAGAGAGGGGAGGACTGGGGGAGAGAGACTGGAGAGAGAGAGAGAGAGAGAGAGAGAGAGAGAGAGAGAGAGAGAGAGATTGGTATGGAAACCTAAACATAAAGGACAAAAACCACCTTCGTAGGATTGTGAGAACGGCCTCAAAGATTGCCGGAGTTAATTTCAGTAGTCTACTCTAGACCAAGTATTTAAAAATCAGGTGCTTAAGAAAGCCACGTCCATTTGTACGGACAACTCCCATCCACTCAGCTCTGAGTTCAAGCTGCTTCCCTCTGGCCTTCGCCTAAAAGTTCCAGGGGCCAAAAGCAATATGTATAAGTTCTCCTTCGTGCCTGTAGCTATCCAGGCTCTAAATGCCGATAGGAGGAGGAGGTAACTTGTCACCTGACTTGCTTGTATGAATTATTTATACAACTGTTCTGAAAATGTTATGAATTTCAATGTTACACTGATACCTTGAACTGCCACCCTGTTTTATTGTTCTATGTGTACTATGTGCCTTTTTACTGTGTGTTTGTATTTCATGTTACCTGCCTGTGTTATGCCTTGCTGTAAACCAAATCGCCCCTCGGGGACAAACAAATAAATGAACATGAACCTGAGATAGAGGGGTCGTTGGGTCGTTAGGGGAAGGGCATAGAAAATAAGAAGACAAAAATGATAACATTATTTAAATGGTTGGTAGTGAGACACCAGGGCTGCAACTATTATCTTAGCTATTATCTTTACTTAAATTACTTAAATTAGTCATTGATTAATCAAGAAACGTGTTTTATTTAACTGTTGCACCCCTATGATTCAAGAATAAATGATTGAATATGTGTCTACTGTCTACTATGGCTCTACTGACCCACTGGGTATGTGTCCCACCACCTGGACTCTGTGTTGACCAGCGAGGTCCATCTGCACCGACACGGCTGTAGCCGAGATGATCTGAGAAAACAAAGGAAAGCAAGGACATGTTAAGCACTGTTAGAAGACAGAAGATACGAACTATTTGTCATTTGTGTTGCTGCAGGTGATCTGTGATAAGGGGCGGGCAGGCAGGCAGGACAAGCGTGGGAGTGCACACAGGCTGTTTAAAGTTAGATTGTGCAGTTTAGTCCATCTACAGCTGCTTTCATATTTGTAAAACAATCAGGTATATACATTTGATGTGATTATATGCAATTATGTGGTTTATATGTGTTTGGTTAAGCACACATATAAACATAGTTATGTTTAAAATAAACAGTCTCTTTCTAATGATCCTCAGAACTCTATTATTTTAACTGCTCTGCCACAGATTATAAACGGTCCTTTTTTCTTTTTTTTTTACCAGTTTAATTATATTTAATGTGCCCATTGAAATACCTTTTGTAGTGTTCCAAACTTCATATTCCAAATGAGCCCACACAAGTGTGAGCTTGCCAAAAGGGGGAAAGAGAAAAAGTGGGGGGAAAAGGCGTGGAACCGGCCGGTTGCCTTAATAGTGTGAGATTTATAGATTTTGGGGCCTAAATACTATATTAGAAGCTTTTTATCAAGAATTGATCAATGTCACCATGGACCACATACTGTACAGTGTACAATGTACAAAAAAGGGCACATTGTCAAAAGGGCAGGGGGTGCTCTAGCACCCCTAGTGCCTATCTGTGCACGCCACTGTAGGAATGTGAGAGACGACACGTGATAAAGACATTGTTACAGTACGTACACACCACACAGTAACCATGAAACACCATCCGGAACCACTTATCACTGTCACTGAGTCTGAGCCAGCATCTGTTTATCCGAGTACAGGGATAGAGAGGAAAGGCCAGAGGTAGAGAGAGTGAGTGAGTGAGTGAGTGAGTGAGTGAGTGAGTGAGTGTGTGTGTGTGTGTGTGTGTGTGTGTGTGTGTGTGTGTGTGTGTGTGTGTGTGTGTGTGTCTGTACGTGCGCGTGTGTGTGTGTGTGTGTGTGTGTGTGTGTGTGTGTGTGTGTGTGTGTGTGTGTGTGTGTGTGTGTGTGTGTGTGTGTGTGTGTGTGTGTGTGTGTGTGTGTGTGTGTGTGTGTGTGTGTGTGTGTGTGTTGCTTGCGTGCAGCCGTGCGTGCGTGTGCGTGTGTGTGTTTGGGGCTGTACGTGCGTGCGTGTGTGTGTCTCTCACTAGTATTAGTTCCCATGGTATGGCGACAGGGAGCTTGTTTTTAAAGCGCTCGTTCAGCAGTTTGCCTGAAACAAGGATCACTATGGAAACCAGTGAGACCAGCAGAGTTCCTGGCACCACACTGGTCATTCCTGACAGGACGTCTTTTAGAGTCTACATAGGAATGCACAAACACACACACACACACACACACACACGCACACGCACACACGCACACACGCACACACGCACACACGCACACACGCACACACGCACAAACACGCAGCATGGATTGATATCTCTGGGTTGGAATTGTTGGAAAAGTGTGGACGGCTGCCTGCCTGCCTTAACTCACCCATGCTGAGGGCAGTAGTCCAGTGTGTTTGTGTACAGCTATGCCGGTCAACAGTGGCATCTGCAGAACTATCACGTGTATTCCTGCTGCCGTGGTGTAGCCTCTGATGACCGAGTTAGAGAGCCAGCGACACACGCCACCTCCACGTAACACGTACAACAGCAGCTGGAGAGAGAGAGGGGGGGGGGGGGGGAGAGAGAGAGAGAGAGAGAGAGGGAGAGAGAGAGAGAGAAATAATTGTCTCCAATGTTGTGTAGAATATTGCAAAAATAAAGCCTGTGTAGGACACTGTTTAAATGATACATTTATGGTTACATGCATGTGTATATGTGCATTTTTGTACTGGTCAACATGTCTAGGAATGTTTCAGATTTCTTCCTTGTAATCATGGGCGTTACTGTGCATGTACTGTATGTGTGTATGTGTGTGTATCAAACCTGATAGAGACAGGTAAGTTAATGTGACTATTATGTTGAGAGACACTTGATGGCTGGTAATCCAGTCTGGCAGTGTGCCGCGGGTTCACTCCAAAGTGAAAGCCACAAAAAACATAAAAAAGAAAGAGACGCTTGATAAAGTCTCGAAAAAGGCTGTGCCACAATGTGAGCCACAAAAAACAGTCAAATTCATGACAAACTTCCTGCGCTGGAAGCCTCTTAAGCAGATTGTCAATTGATCAAAATAATGTTGTCTTTGAAGAAGGCAGCTCAGCTGCCTTCTTTTTGAGGCAGAGCCTCTGTATAACTCCTGTATAACAGGGTCATATATTAAATCCTCACAAAAGTCGCTGAGTATATTCCTGTGAAAACAGATTTGAACCAGACTATGAGCCGCCCTATCAGCTCTGCGAGCAGCAATAATCATACATAACCTACATCCATTTCAAACCCTCCACCTCTGTCACGGAAATGAGAAAGAGAACAAAAATGCAGCTATTCTGTCGCCATTTAAGGGATCGTGAGTTGCATCTAGGGCAGTGGTTCCCACACTTTTTCATGTCAGGGACTCCCAAAATGACACTCATCAGCCCGCGGACCCCAATTTGAAAAGATATGCCAGGGACCCCCATAAGAGAAGATTTGTACGGTTCTAGCAGTGATTCTCAACCCGTTTAATTTCAAGGACCCCCAGTTTGACATGAATCAGGGATTAGGCTATGGACCCCATTCAATGGCATTTCTGTCTCCGAGACCCCAATTTATATTGTAAAATCAATGTTAACAGGTCCATTTGGTTCCATTTGTACACTCTCAGAGTCCATTTGGTTCCATTTGTACACTCTGAATGTACTCTCATTGTCTGTCTGTGTGTGTGTGTGTGTGTGTGTGTGTGTGTGTGTGTGTGTGTGTGTGTGTGTGTGCATGTGTGTTCACCTGTATGTGTGTGTGTGTGTGTGTGTGTGCATGTGTGTTCACCTGTATGTGTGTGTGTGTGTGTGCATGTGTGTTCACCTGTATGTGTGTGTGCATTCACCTGTATAAGCCCACATATAACGGTGATCTGTATGGCCACAGACACTTTAGCTGCATTCACAACATCCTCGCTCTCCGCTGCACCGTTACCAGGCAACTCCATGTTAGCCGTCACAGACCCAATCATGATGGACACGACAGCAAATGTACCTGTCGCACGCGCACACACACACACACACACACACACACACACACACACACACACACACACACACACACACACACACACACACACACACACACACACACACACACACACACACACACACACACACACACACACACACACACACAGTTTACATCCCCAGTGTCTTAATAGATAAGGCACTAGCCTCCTAAACCAGGGATTGTGGCGGGTTATAGTCCCCTAAACCAGGGATTGTGGCGGGTTATAGTCCCCTAAACCAGGGATTGTGGCGGGTTATAGTCCCATCTGGAGTGACTGAGTGACAGTGGAAGTGTGGTGGTCCACTGACTAACCTGATCAAACGTAATATGGATTTGACATCAATGGGTCAAAACCACCCAGTGTGCTAAACAGCGTTTTAAACAAAGCTTTAAACCCATCTTCATGCTTTGACCCAGAGCTTATGGTGCTCACTTGCATGGTTTGAACCAATGCAACTAATAGGGGGATCATTGTAAAGACGTTAACAGGAAAATGGTCTAGGTTTATATTAGGGATGTTCCAATCAAGTTTTTTTGCTCCTGATTCGATTCCGATCATTTGATTTTGAGCATCTGCCGATACAGATTTTTCCCGATCCGATTTATATTGTATAGAACAGTGGTTCCCAAAGTGTGGTCCGGGGACCCCTAGGGGTCCTTGAGGGAGTTCCAGGGGGTCCCCAGCTAAATGCTAGTTTGGAACCAATTGGACCCTTATGGGTCATGGACCCTAACGGGTACATTTGGTTCCATTTGTACACTCTCAGAGTTAAATTAACATTAATTTCATAATAAATTGCGGGTCCCAGAGATAGAAATGCCATTAAATGGGGGCCCGTAGACTAATGCAGTCAAACTGGGGGTCCTTGAAATTAAACAGGTTGAGAATCACCGCTAGAGCCGTACAAATCTTATCTCATGGGGGTCCCTGGCACATCTTTTCAAATGGCGGTCCGCGGGCTGATGAGTGTCAATTTGGGGGTCCTTGACATGAAAAGGTTTGGGAACCACTGGTATAGAACACGTTTATGCCACATCACAATAGTACAATATCCCAAATCACAGGCAATATCCAGTCTAACCATATCCATATCTATCATGATATGGATTGATACTAGGGATGTCCCGATCACGTTTTTTGGCTCCCGAGATTCAGATCATTTGAAAATAACGTGATCGGCCCCCGATTTCCGATCACCCGATCCGATCGGGACAACCCTAGTTTATATAGCTAGCGGATGTGTTTGCTGACATTTTCAATCTCTCCCTCTTCCAGTTCTTGGAGTCACAACATAACAGTTTAGTCTTGAATTGGATCATGAGCACACTATAGCATGGAGTAGAGTTTTCAGGTAAGAGAGGAGTGACGCATCAGATTTACTATCTAAATGACACACATAAAAATGTTATTGAGACAGTCAGTAGGAGAGCGGAGGGAGGCAATGTAGTGAGCTGTTCACAGGAGAGGAGGCTCCCAGAACAGCACACATAATTAATTTGTATGCAATTAATGTTTTAGGGCAGGGACAGGGAAGGCATTACGTGAGACATGATGGCAGTAAGATTCAAACATGGTTCCAAATGACTCACAAGGAGCATGTTCGGTGCAACTGGCTGCACCCAATGACATTATCTTTTAAGCATACTGGGGAGAGACAATACTACTAATTAGGAACTTAAAGTATACTGCGATAGGCTGCCGTGTTAAAAGGCTGTGAACTACAGCATGAGTCACTATTTATAGTGACTCATATAAATAGACTATGTGACAACTGGGTATAGTCTGGTGACCACCGGAGAGACAGTCGGGTGACAGGCGGAATGTAGATGGCACCCGGGTGAGCAGTATGGGTTAGCGCCCCAGCCTGTGTGAGGAAGCCCAACAAACCTCGGTGAGGCCTTTAGGAGGGCCATTATAATCCACCACTACTGAATGGAGTGCCTGGTGCTGGGAGTCTGGTGCAACGCACAGGTCCTGGGCCTGGTGAGAGCAGGACCTGGTGATACGTATAGGAGGGGCCCGGACAGGAGTCAACCCACAGAGCCTAGTGCCCAGTCCCGGCAGAGTAGTTCCGGAGCAACAGATTGTGTGGCCTTGCTTATTCCCTGATGGACTGATCGAGGGTAGCTACTGGGACTTAAGTCACGGATGAGTGATGTTGTCACAGGCTGGTTACATGAAGTCAGAGATCCACATTGAATCCATGCCGTTTCTATATGGATCCTGAGATCCACATCATTTCCTACACTAGTATACACATCAATTATGTGTACACCTACTTACTGTGTAATAACTGGTTGAGCCACTAAGCCTCACACTCTGTTACGCTCACCAATGGAAAGGTGTCTGGAGGTGCCAAAGACGAAGTAGATCAGAAGAGGGTAGAGGGAGGTATACAGACCCAAAACAGGAGGAACGCCTACCAACATGGCATTGGCCATACCTGGAGAGAAGAGAGAACAGACAGAGAAGGGGGGGGAAGGGGGTGGGTTATGAGAAAAAGTGCCTCCTTGAGTTACTTGGGTTACATCTTTTGATAGTGCTGACATGACATAATAATCCCATCTAGTGTTTCATTAGTGCGATGGAACGTGACAGAATAGGCTACAGCTGAGCTTGTTGCGCTGCATGAACACAGTAACACACACGTTGAAAGGTGGGTAAAGAAGGAGTGGTCAGTGATGTTACTGTTATGCAACACGGAAGTAGTATGGACTTGAAGCCGTTTATAAACCAGTCAGTCAGTGACATCACTGACGAATCCTTTGTGTTACTCTTCCTGCGACCGATAGCCCCTGAAACCAGGCTTTCACCGTCGTCCTGACTCTTTTTTTTCTCTTCTTCTTCCCCCTTCATGGGCCCCTTGGGGGCGCTGGGCCTCGGTGCATTGCACCGGTTGCACCGTCGATATTTTCGCCACTGCTGTCAGAGCTGCTACATGGTTTTTTAGTTTTTGCAAATGAACGGCTGGAAAATGGAGTCTACAAAGTACACATAGTTCATGCATAAACTTTCATTAATGTTTATATCTGGTTTTAGTATATGATGTATTTTCTCTATTATTAAGGTTATTGTAGCGGTTAGTTTGCACTGGGTGTGGGGAGGGGGGCGGAGCGGGGGTCGCGAGACATTCGTTTCCGGGGTTCCCCAGCCAAAAACGTTGAGAACCAGCTGTGCTATGCAATTACAATACCGCTTGGTTCTCAAACCTTTTAATTTCAAGAACCACCACCGTGACTCAGCGAACTCGTGTACAAATATGGAGCCGTGATTTGGTTCACCTTGTGGCAGCTGCAGACCTCAGGTCAGGTATAAAGCTTGAACCAGCACTTACCCTGTGGCAGCTGCATAATGCCCACACTTAGCCCAGAGATGAGGTCTCCCACGGCGTTGTCTCTGATGGAGTAACGAGGGAGCCAGGAGAGGACAGGAACACTGGCCAGAACACAGCTCTTCAGCCTGGGGCCTGAACATCTGGGGAAGAAAGAGACACTGAATAGTATAACGAGAATTTAAATTCCGGGGGACCCCAGGGGTTCTTGAGGGAGTTCCAGGGGGTCCCCAGCTAAATGATAGTTTGGAACCAAATGGACCCTTATGGGTCTGTAACTCTGAGATTGTACAAATGGAACCAAATTGTAGTTATAGTTAAATTAACAAGTAAGAGGTGCACATGCAGGAAAGCTTACAGTAGCAATTATGTCCTGATTGAGAGGAAATAATTATCCCTTCACTAAGTCCCTCCCCAACCCATCCTTGTCCAATAGGCATGTTAGCAGTGAAGAAAGCTTGACCTGCATAGCAACCGTTGCTAAACTATTTGGATTGGCATTGGACAATCGCTTTTTGGGGTGGGATTTAGTGAAGGGCTAATTGACAGGCACTGATCCTACCGAGTTTGAGTTGCTTTCCCACCAATAAAGCCTCCTGATTCACTGTACCATACAGATACATGATCAGAAATAAATATATTTCCGTGCATGTGCGCGTGCGCACACACACACTGCGACACACATACACACACACACACACACACCAAGGTTATAATAGTTTTGGTTTTTTCATTATAGTTTAGTTTTAGTTAGTTTTGACATATTTTTTTCGAATTCAGTTAGTTTTAGTTAGTTTTTAGAGCGGGTTTGCTAGTTTTAGTTTAGTTTTTATTTTGTGAAAATGCTTAGTTTTAGTTTAGTTTTAGTTTAGTTTTAGTTTTTGCTGCCTTACGGTGCTGAAAAGTGCCGTAAAAACGGCTCGGGAAATAAGGAAAAGTACAGAATTAATTTAAAAGGTTTATATTCTAGATGTCCGTAAGGCATATAAATATTGTTAAAAAAACGATAACGAATGCCATTTTGTCTATCATTTCAGTTCGTTTTAGTTAGTTTTGTGAACACACAATACAGTTTTAGTTTAGTTATCGTTTTTTAATTTATTTTAGTTTCAGTTTAGTTTCAGTTAACTAAAATGTTTTTTTAATTCTAGTTTTCGTTTTTTCGTTAGTTATAGTTAACTATAATAACCTTGACACACACACACACACACACACACACACACACACACACACACACACACACACACACACACACACACACACACACACACACACACACACACACACACACACACACACACACACACACACACACACACACACACACACACACACACACACACACACACACTTACTTTCAGGAAGAGGGCCTTAATTACTATAGTGATCCCTGATAATTGGCTGTTAAGGTCTCTTGTAGTATAACTCACCGGCATCCAGCTTTCAATCTCCCCAAAACAGATCTAGACTTCTTTTCTGCACGCCGTCCGAGGAGATCCAGCTGCGCTTCATCCAGGGTGACATGACATGGCTGCTGCTGCTGCCCTTGGTGGTGCAGAAGATCATTTTGTACTTTCATCTGGTTTAGTTGTAGGCCAATTAGGTTTTTGTTCAAGAATATAGTTCTGTGCAAAACAGTGAGATTTTGTTGTGTTTCAAATGTGCGAATAAAGTTGTTGTGAGACAATTTGAATGAGGACGGTGACAGTAGCCAACTGCATAGAGGCACTTGAAGGTCATGAGTGTGTAGAGTGAGTCTATCAGCACTCTATCACACAGTGCAGCAGGAGTGTGTGTGTGTGTGTGTGTGTCCGTCCTCTCACACAAACACATGAACTCTCTCTCTCTCTCTCTCGCACAGTTGAACACACAAACTCACACGTGAGTTGGGGCGAGGCCTTGAACTCTGCACGGAGTGCACGCTGTGGTGAATTTACAATCCTACAAGCCTCCTCCCCCTCTCTCTCTCTCCCCTCTAGTCCCCTTTTCTCTCTCCCCCCTCTCTCTCCCCCTCATCCCCCCAGTCCTTTCCCCTCTTCTAGGCTATTCAATTACCTCTGAATGGCTCCTTCATCACAGCTCCCCTTTCACAGAGGCTCTATTGGCTCCAGTCCACAAGTGTAGTAGCCATACTGCTTCATGTGCAATAACGGTCACACTTACATAGTTTGTTTCTTTAATAACTCAGCTCAGGCAGTCTCCATTTGCTTAAAGAGGGGCACCTGGTAATGTATATTTAAAGTGCTGTAAACAAACATTAAAAGTCCATAGACTTGGCTGTGTTATATGACGTAGAAGTGCCTCTAGTCTAAACAACCCATTCCCTAAATATGGAGAAACAGGGATCCCCGATTGTGTGGATGACATACATGGGCAGTTGGGCACCCGTGAGTGGAGTTCTATTGTGCCACCACTTGTATTCAAGCAGTTGCACAGACATGACGCAAAGCTCCACCAATCCGTAAAACCTCCCGGTTTCGTGAGGTCAACATTACTATTACGTAATGTACGATATCGTTAATGACCGGTAATCATTGTGGCACGGCCCTTGATTGATTTGATATCTGTAATAATCACAGAATCCTGATAACTGCTAACCCTAAAATGTACAACCAGGTAGAGACCATCCTGTTTCTGGGATAGAACTAAGGGCCAAACTGGAAACCGCACCAATGCAAAACAGTTTTAAGGTCAAGGATAATAATGGTTCCAAGGAGTTGCGTGGTGAATCAGTGGTGTGGAGTGGTCTCAATCGACCGCCCACGACCACGTTCATGAATATTTGATTAAAATGTTGCAAGGTTGATGTAAATTTACTCTGGGGGAGCCCGGGATCGAACTGGGGGCCTCACGGTTCCCATCCTGCCACTCTACCCCTGATCCACTGCCACTGCGCAACACATGTGCAGAGCAATCCATACATCTACACTGCTGGATAGGGCTTTGTATACCTATGACTGATCTCATTGTTAGATTGAACAATCAGACCACCACACAGCAGCCCCAGTGGCCTAATGGATAAGGCACTGGCCTCCTAAGCCAGGGATTGTGGGTTCGAGTCCCATCTGGGGTGTCTGTCAGCAGAGTGGCGCAGCGGAAGCGTGCTGGGCCCATAACCCAGAGGTCGATGGATCGAAACCATCCTCTGCTATTTAACAGAATTTTGAAAATGGTGGGATGGGAAGTCTGTGAGATACCACAATAGAGAGCAAGGTGTAGTCTGGAGGGAACCAAACGCACACTGCATTGGCTGTCGCCCTTTTTTTTTAAGTTTTTTACTCAGTTTATTCCGTTATTAATTATCCATTTGCCAATTTGAAGCTGTTGGTCTATTTAAACATGATGTTTTTTTAAAGAAGAAAAAGGGGAAAGACATCCATATATAATGGCCTCTAAATCTCCCTAATTGGTCTAACTTTCGGAGTCCTAGACCACTAATTCCATGTTTTCAACGATATTTAGCAAAAGAAAACAGCAACATTTTCCAATTAATTACAACATTTAGATTTAATTAAAATGTATATTTTTAGAACACTTTACTTAAAAGCAAACAAATCAATTAAAATAAACACAAATAACATGTGAGAGATTGAGTAAAATACACATGAAATTAATGATGTTTTATTTGTTGTGTTTTGAGCTTGTAGATCGGCTAATTTGGAAAATGTTTGAAAAGCATAATTATGTCAAATAATGGACGATACATACCATAGTTAAGAGCCAATATTTCTGTCTGGCCCTATCTTTTATGTGTTTTAGGACAAGGTTCAACATAACATGGCGATAGGACATCACACACCTGCACATGACTATAGGAGGGAGGGAGGGGGCGAGAGAGACAGTGTTTCCACACTTGGGCAGAAAGGTGCGGCAGTTTTCCGCTGTCTGCCGGTGTCTCTTCCGGGTTTTTAGACAGCTGGTGGATGGAAAAGAAGCTCCATCCACACGGCTGAATGCCGCGACGGACAGATTCCCGGAAACGCTTGCCCCCGCGGCAAATGGAAGCCGCGAGGGGGAACCTATTTCACTCACATTACCCCACACTCACACTAACATAGCATCCACTTCACACAACATCAAAAGCAAAGGCATAAATAAATGTTGTGAGTGCTTGACACAGAATGTCACCTTGTCACCTCATTCGGAATCGTCAGGGGACAGGCTGACAAATTGTAAATTAGGTTGTGAATGCACACTTTACATCATGGTTAATTAAACACACCTTCGACAGAGAAGCAATTAATTAACTAAATCACTTACAGTAGTAGCACTCATTACTCAACTGGGATTGCATGAATGAAAACTCTTGGCCCTGCATGTGATGGAACATAATTGAACAACTTTACTTTTACACCACATTCAAAACGGTTATGTTGTTATGCAAATGTTAATGTTGCACCTGGGAAAAACGTGCAAATATCAACCATAGTAAGATTCCAGATTGGATTTGTGACAATTTAGTCACATGTAAGGATATCACTTATGGGTTGCATTTGGATAGCCAACATACTGGTGAAAAATGGCATAGAAAGTGATTTCGAGAATAGTATTTTTGATGCCTTCTCAACTATTTGTCATATACCATTTGTCATATACCATTGCGCCCAACCCGATAACTGCTATCGACGATGCACCAGTTACCAATTTCATTACCAGTTACCAAGCCAATTTCATAGCTTTTTCTTCACTCATAGCGAGGAGACTTATTCTCCGCAATTGGAAACCTGATAAACCTCCAACATTCACAAATCTCGGCAGAAATTTGTAAAGGCTTGATCCCCTTTCATTGAATTCATGATGCTGTATCCTAGCTGTTATAGGTGTTTTCCTACATGTCATTTTTCTGTTTCCCTTGATTTCTAGAAACTCTTTCAAACACGCTTTCAAAGTTTTTCATTTTAGCTTGTCATGTTTTATAGTGATAATTGGATGTGTGGTAACCTATTTTCCTTTATCAATTGTACTACTGTCTGGTTAGAGTCTGGTTGGTTCACTGTGTAGCCCCTTAATCTAGTAAAAGGCCCCAGATGTTCAGGCCCCAGGCTGAAGAGCTGTGTTCTGGCCAGTGTTCCTGTCCTCTCCTGGCTCACTCATTACTCCATCAGAGACGTGGGAGACCTCATCTCTGGGCTCAGTGTGGGCATTATGCAGCTTTTTATTGTATTTATTTATTTTTTTATTTTTTATATCCTTTATTACCCATTTATTATTATCATGGTTTATAGTTTTATTATTGTTGCTTTTGTTGTTGTTGTCTTCTTCTTTTGTGAGGGAACCGGGGAGGGTGGGGTATATGTGGGGTTGTTTGTCTATCAAAATTGAAAATCCTATAAATAAAGTTATAAAAGAAATTCCGAAAGTCAGTCAAAGAACAAGATCTTATCCTTTCGGGATTGGCACCAATATTGACGCCGATGGAACAGTCGCACAAGGATTTCGGGCCATAGGAGTATGCGCATGTACTTTATGCGCCAAGTTAACCCATTTTGGACGGGTTGGTGTTTGAAGCATTCTGTTATACTTTAGCTATTGAAAAATAGCAGATCTACAAGCTCATAGCGTGGCACCGAGTGCCGGGCTACAAGCTTGTAGATCTGCTAATTTTTGAAAAATCGTGAAAATGAGGCGCAAATTTGGAATACCGGTATATATTCTTTCAGCTCGAACGTTTTCAACTCAAATCTTTGCTCCTGGGGGGTCCCCTGTAACAACATATTTTCAGATGGGGGTCGGTGGTCAATTACAGATAATTCTGGGGGTCCTTGACATGAAAATGTTTGAGCACCACATAGAAACATTTTCAGAAAACTGTTTGTCCTCAGGTCGAAATGGGTTAACTGAATTGGCAACTAGTTAATGTGTGCTTCAGAAATCCCCCACGCGCCTTGGTTAGTACTGTACCTGTCTTAGCAGGAGCAAGAGGTTCATTGTTCATTGTGCATGCTGTGTTTCGATGCCTGGTCAGTGCTGAATCTGCCGTAACATTAGCATGAGCTCTCTGATGCGCTCCGCTCTGCAGTGAGGTGTCTGGTACAACGGCAGCTCGAAGAAGGAGAAGGTGAAGCTTCGCGAGAAGCTGAGGTTGCTGACGGGACGGAGTGGCGGCAGGCGGGGTGCGCGAGGCACCCTGCACTGGGGCACCACCCTCCGCCTCACCCGCACCCCTCTGGCACCTCCTCTAGCTGTAGAGAGATAAGAGGCATGGAGACAAGAGACATAGAGAACAATTTAGGCATTTTAGCAGGCGCTCTTAATCCAGAGCGATTTACAGTAAGCAAGGACACCACCAAGGTAATACATAAAATACATAGAAATGGTCATCGAGAATCATATAAGCAAGCTAAGAACCTAATATCTGCCTAAAAGTACATTATCTGTACAGCTAGGATATGAGTATAACATTATAGAGTGCTACGTCTACATACCAGAACCAGAGGGGAAGAAATGAGGAGGGGGAGAGAGACACAAAACCAAATCAATCAGTGTGCAAGGAATCAAACCCACCTGAACTTTGTCGGGCATTACTTTACCCCTGCACCACACAGACACCCAGGAAAATATATACAGGTTGACTATATATTTCGTTCTAATTCTAAGGTAGTATAGGCAAGGTCCATGATGCTTCTTATACTGCATAACATAGTTATTGATTATTACAGTCAACCAATCACACTGTACCTGTGTTCTCCTGGGGGGCTGGGACAGACGGAGACGGGTTGGGAGAGCACAGATTTGAACCCACAACCTCCCCTCTGGCCACAGCGCGTTGAGGGGAGGCAGGGGTGGGATGAGGCGCAGGAGGCGGCGGGATGGAGGTGAAGGAGGACTCGAATAGGGAGTGGCCTCCCCAGGGTGTCATGGAGGCATCAGGGTGGAAGGTGGCGGAGGGAGGAGGAGCCTGGTGGGGGTAAGAGGAAGACGGTTGCTGCTGGTGCTCATGCGGTTTCTGGACGCGCTTCCTACGAGTGGCCAGCAAGGGGTGCTGAAGGGCTGGGGAGGACAGAGGAGGCTTCTTGGCTTTAGGGAAGGAGGGAGAGAAGGAGGGAAGGAAGATTGGAAAGAGGCTGTTTACCTCTTTCTGTTTACTACTAAGAATAAATAAAAATAAAAGCTAAGAATAAATCATATAAATCAACAGAATTAAAGAAGAGAAGACAGGATACAGAATTCAGAGTGCAGGAGAAGAGATTAATAAAGTGTGTGAGTGTGTGTTGAGTGTTGATGTTGACGATGTTTCATTCATACAATATTGAGTCAGTTAATGGGTACAGCTAGTTCTTTCTTCCACATTTGGATGCAATCCATCATAGTCAAAAACATAGCATTAGACATTATACTGCATTAAAGACATACCTTCATATTTTCAGACTAGTATCACGCTGCATTTTCAGTTTCACTATTACACCTTTAAATGTCATGGTATGGCAAGTTTCAAAATGAAATGTTTTGGGGGTTTTTTTTACTTACAAAGATGGATTTTGTCCATGGAACCAAATATATAAACACTGGCGTCTGGCATTATATATTTTAAAGACATGCTACACTCTAGTCTAAACAGATTACCTGCTGGCTTTCTCCCAGATGAGCCAATCAGAGGCAGATGTTCCTGGGACATCAGGCCTCTGCAGACCTCTTCATCCTTAAAACGCAGTGGTAAAAGTGCCCACAACCTCCTCCCGGTGAGGGCTCCTCATTGGTAGGTGAATCAGTAGGAAACAACAGCAGTGACTATAAACACAAAAATGTGTGTTGGGAGGAATCAATTATATTGGTTAGAAAAATTGAAAGAACAGAAAAATAAAATAACTGGTGGATTTAGAGAGCACACAATCATCATCATCCTTCCGAGTGCCCTCGAGATCTGCGACAAACCAAAAACGAAATGACAGTATACCAACTAAATACGAACATTAGCTGAGACTCAAAAAGTCAGAAAGAACCAGTCTTACCAATACAACTAATGCCGCTATGGGTAAAGCAACCAGGCTCAATGGGGCTTTGAATGCTTCAAAAGACACATTTTAGTCCGTCGACTCTAGTGACTAGACAGGGATTTGTGGATTGGCTGGTAACACTGCAGCTACTTGCTGCCATGTTATCATAGAAGACAAAATTAATGTCCCTAACAAGATACGGTTAGGACAGAATGAATGCCCCCGCAAGTTTAACAACAACAAATGTCTCTGCAAGGATAAGATTAGGACAGAATTAATGTCCTTGCAAGGCTTAGAACATAAGGACAAAATGAATGTACCCGCAAGTTTAAGAACTAATGTCCTATTGTCCCTGCAAGGAAATGAACTGTGTGAGGAAAAGAAAATCAGGAAATAATGAATGTACTTTTTAGTATAAAAGGAAAATGAATGTTCCTGCAAGTAAAAGATGAGGACTGAATTCATGTTCCCAGAAGTTGATGACGACGACAGGCCTCATTGTCTATACAAGTACAGATATACAAGGCTGTGTACGAAGTGTGCAACAATTTCAAAAGGGTATAGTGAAATGTAGGCGTAGCCTACTGTGAAACTAAACGTGCATACCTTGGCTGGTTGTAAAAACAAATCCGTTTTGCTTAAAATGAAAAGAAAATCAGCAGCTCATCTTGCTTGTTCTCCTGTTCCCCACAATGCATTTCCCAGAGCACACACATGTTGTGTTCCTCTCCTTAATGTCTTCCCTCTGTAACAAGGCCTACCTCATATCAGCTCAGTGGCCTCTCTACAAGCTACTGCCTTCGACAATCATTTTGTCTTCTCTGAACGACTCTCTCTCTTCCCTTCTACATGCATTCTTAATTCCTTCCAGATCCAGATGTACCATAGTTGTTGAACCAGTCTCCGGCCTTTAGATATATAATTGCGCCCTCCTCAACCTGCCCCCTTTCTCTCTGTCATATATCACTCCACCCGCTCTCCACTGACACACTGATTTATTTATTCCTTCGCTTTGGTCATTTCTCATTCTCCTTGGCACCCCTGCTCTCCCCTGAGCACCTCTGTTTACACAGTCTTCCTTACTTTCCTGCCTTGTTCCCTCCTCATCTCTCGCATGTGACATCAGTGTGACCAAACTCGTCTCTCTGCCCTCGCTCACACTTTCACCCCTCTGTGTGAACGGCAGTGAAAATGGGTACCCTCTCTTTACCTCCCTCTTCTGTTCTCCTTCTCTCCCGACAGTGAAACACACTTTGTTCACTATATGGTTTTTACCATCTCATGTCCCTTAGTTTTTCTTTCCATCACACGTGACAGGGGCAATGGCACGGGTGCTTTCAACCCCTCCCCTCTATTCTCTATCCATCTCCTATAACTGAAATTGACCATGTGTGATGTTTTTTTCTTCCCTTTTCTTTCAATAGGCCGACAACAGAGGCAGTCAACATCTCATATGCTCCCTAACTCCCTAACTGTGAACTACTGGAGTGAGATGAGCATGGGCAGTTTGCCTCGTCTCACTTCTCTCTTCATCCTCTTGCCATCTCTCTCTACTCTCAATATCTTGCTCTCCCTTTTTATTGCCAGGCCTTCATTTCTGCCCAATCTTTCTTTCAGTACCTGTACATGGATGCTTTCCTCTCGATATTTTGGCTCTCTATTTTGGTATCTCAAGAATGCGTTGTCTCTCACTCCGTTTCTACTTTAATGCTTTTGTCCTCATCACCACCTCTCTATTTCCCCCATTATGCTTTCACTCTCTCTCTTATTATGCCTTTCTCCCATTGCTGCGCCTGCATCCGAGTTGAGTGACAGGGGGAGCGATGCAAAGGACAAAAGGCAATGTGAGCCCTGGTTAAAATATTCATGCTCACCTGTAGCAGCAGGTGATAGACAGGCATCATAACGACCTCATGTGAACTGCTCTGACCTCTACCCTGCACACACATGCTTATTTCAGACAGAATGCATATTATTAGTGACTATACAATCTGTTTGTTGTCTCCACCAGGCCGAAGGCATGGGGAGAGAGTATGTTTTGCACTCCGTCCGTCCGTGTGTCCGTCCGTGTGTGTGTGTGTGTGTGTGTGTGTCCGTCCGTCCGTGAGCAGCTCATCTCGGCCACCGTTAACCCGGTCGATGCCAAATTTTGCACACACACTCCCTGGATGCCAACGATGAACCTCTGCCCCAAACCTTCCAGAACGGCCTGTTATAGCGCCACCAGGAGGCCGCTTTGTGCAAAACAAGTTTTTGCACAGCACACCTACAGATTTTGTCCAAACATCACGCAAATTGGTACACAGTCTCTCTAGAGCCATTCAACCAAACCGGTCTTTCAGATTTCTCACACTCCATCCTGATTGGTTAAGATTGGCTTCCAAAGTTCACAGGAGTGCTCAGTTTCAAACAAAATGCTGCAAATCATGAACACATCGCGTGATTTCCGTGAAATTGTGCACCCACATTCCCACTAGGCCGAGGACAAAATGCCACATGAACAATTTCAACTCAACCTCAAGGTGGCGCTATAACTGGCCGAAAAGTGTTTTTACCTCTAACTGCACGGATCTGTGGATAACCTGGTGGAGACTTGTGCCCTTTTTTCCTTTGTTTTTGCCTCTGGAAATACAATGTGCATAACAGGATATTGGAACAACATATATTCAGATGGAGGTCGGCGGCCAAATACATATAATCTTTGGGGTCCTTGACAAGAAAAAGGTTGAGAACCACTGACATAGAAAGTAGAAACATTGTTTTTTCAGAAAACTGTCAGGTTTTAGAATCGTCCTCAGGTCTAAATGGGTTAAATGGCAGGAATATGACAACATTCACCATTTCATTTGGTTTTTATTGTCTCTCTTACATAATGTTTTGGTGATCATTGGACCTACAAGCATTAAACATACATGTTGATTGGGCACTTGTTCAGTGTATATGAAGGGATATCACATTCCTCCGCACTACTGTACACTACCCACTGAAACTTCTATCGGGTGAAAAGAAGCGACTGGTGACTTGTGTATCGGAGAAGACATGTGGCTGCTACACCCTCCCCAGACCAATAGTAGACGTTGGCAGTGACAGAGAGACTATAAACATGGCCCTAACAAAATTAAGTCGATTGGTTCATCCTTTTTTTCCCCCCTTGTGATTCGTCTCCTCACGAATTGTCTTTCCAAGTTCCGTTTTCCTCAAAAGTCACTGTAACGCGTTGCTCTGTCAGTCCTCTTTTTCTTTGCTCCTCCTCCGACTCCATCACTCCCTCTGTCTCTACATCTGAAACTCTTATCAGCTGGAGGCCCTGGCCACAGGCCAGCACCCACCCTGCTCTGGGCGTCTTCACACCGCCAGCCACGTCACTGATGCGTTTACCTGCAGCAGCCTCCCTCTCCATTACCGCCCTGGCTTCAGAACCCGTCTCGCTGCCTGGCATACAACCTGCACCTCGTTTATTGCCCCCCGCCGCCACAGCAACACCTGCCTCGGTCTTCATCTTACCGTCTATCCTGACCAATGTCTCCCCTCTGTCACCGGCCGCTTCCAACCCACTTTCAGACCCATCTGTCTCACTCTCTCTCCCCGTCTCCCTCCCAACACCACCTCTTTCAGCCCCTCCTATCCAGACAGCCATTCCAGCGGCGTCAGCCACGTGCGAGTAGACCGTCCCGCTGTGTACGATTCCAGCACTGCGGACCCTCCAGAGGCAGATTCTCTGGTCTGGGGACGTTGAGACTAAAAGCCCGGGCGAGAGGAGTCTTAAGGCAGTCAGGGGGGCTGCATGGGCCAGGGGGATGCGGGACTGGGACTGGAGGTGGAGATGTAAGTGACTGAGGGGGTGGAGTGAGTCAGGATAAGGTGGAGGGCTACTGGGTGAGGACTCAGGGTGAGTATGTGGGTGAGAAAGCACAGGGGACCGAGAGTGGCAGGGTTTGAACTGAGAATGGGTCTGGACTTGTGAGTGTAACTGAGGCTGTGTTTGGGACACAGGGAGCCCAGTTTGAGGGGAAAGAGTGTGGTTGTGGAGAGGATAGCCTGGCTCCTCCAAAAGCTGCTCCTCGGCTGGTGAAAGCACTCTGCTCCCCTCTATCGCATCCACAAGGTACTGCACTCTGACCATCGACACTGTCAGCTGTCCATCATCTCCGCCACTTGCAATAGTTACCCAGCAACCGTCCTCTTGTCGTTCCACGCTCTCTGCCCAGACGACCAATGAGTTGATACCGTTGTGGTGGGCGGGGATGCTGAGGCGTGGGATTGGCGGAGCTGGAGTATCAGTCTTACTATTGACCAGTGTGGAGGCGGCTGTGGTCACATCCCACACGGCAATGTTCCCATCTGTAGCTGCACTGAACAGGAGCACACGTCTGAGAAGAATAGATAAAAACCGGGAGAGAGGGGGGAGGTGGGACAAATAGTAAGAGGGAGGGAGTGAGATAAATGCACTACAGACACATACGAGATTTTGCGCATATACCATAGACCATAAAAAAGAATGGACAAAGTGACGCCATTGGTTTCTACAGACCCACTTTGAACTTGAAGTCTGTTTTTCAGCGATTTCAAATGCGCCATCTTTCTATATCCAGTCCGAAATGCTCACGGAAAAGACTGCTACGGCTATCATACATTTTAGAATTAATGGGAATATAATTTACTAAACGCATATCATGATTATTAACCCATTTTGGGTGGGAACCCCTTTTGGTGTTTTAAGCATCATGTTATACTTTAGCTATTTTAGAAAAATCGTGACAATGTGGTGCAAATCTTTGAATATATATTCTTTCAGAGCGAACGTTTTTAACTCAAATCTTTGCTTCTGGGAGGAGGTCCCTGGAACAACATCTTTTTAGATGGGGGTCGGCGGCAAATTACATATAATTTTTGGGATCCTTGACAAATATTGAGCACCTCTGACATAGAAAACTGTCAGAATTTAGAAGACTTTTTTTTTTAACGTCAGGCCTAAATGGGTTCAAGAAAGACTTTACACTAAAGTTCGCCCAAATCCTTTGACTTGTATTGAGATTCTAACGTATTGTGACCAATAGAAGGTATAATAGCTATATCTGTTGGGCCATTAATAGGAACAGCAGGCTGAAAGGAGAACCCGGAAGTGAGCTTCAATGGGCTATATGCATCCAACCCTTCCATGTTCAGCTTGGGCAGCCGCTGCACTTCCGGTCACCAGCCGACTCATTCTAGCAATGGCCCAACATACGGTACAGACAAGTGTTTCTGATATTTTAGAATTTAGACCCATGTATTTTGGTTGGCCCAAATCATGATTTAAAAACGTTAACCGTTTGACCGCCAGGATTAATTAATCTATCTATCGCGCATTGCCAATGTTTTATCGCACGCAATAAAACCCTTATTTTGAAGAGCCAAATATCCGTAACCGGATGTTACAATGACAAAATGCTGTGTGTGGTGTCTTGACCGGTTGTTGTTCTCTCGGTCGGTGGTGAAAAAACCCGACTGAGAGTATCACAGCGCCTGCTGTCGGCCGTTGAAAAACGACATTCATTGCGCCTATTTGGAGATACAGGCCATTGAAAGCATGGCCTGCATGAAGTGGATGCACGCGCATCTTCAAAATGGCCGCGGCCACTGTCCCACTTTGACTGTTATGCTAACGAGGGGCAGCTAACGATTCGATCCGTTCAAAACATGGATTAAAGAATATAAACCCTGGAAAACGTAGGCTAGGGTTTTGGCGGGCTGCACGACTAATTTAATCCTACGGTTACTACGGTTCTGGCGGGGTCCGTGAAGCTCAAGTCTCATTAGGCTACACATGGTTGGTAAAAGGCTGATATGATATCTTCAGCAATGTATGAGTCACCTGTTGCCTTCTCCATCCTCCATCCAGCAGGTGGCGAGACTGAGGACACAGCGATGGTGGTAGAAACTCTCCCACAACAACTCAAAGTGACCTTTGACCTCACTGACTGAGAACAATCTGGGTGTAGAGAGCGAGGGGAAGACAGAGATAGACAGACGCATGAACCATATTAAAACTTTTATAACCCATTCAGGACAGGAACCCCTTTTTGGTGTTTTAAGGATTATGTTATACTTCAGCTATTGAAAAAGATAGCAGATCTGCTATTTTTGAAAAATCCTGAAAATGTGGCGCAATTCTTATATATATTCTTTCAGAGTGAACGTTTTTTAACTCATAATCTTTGCTTCCGGGGGGTCCCTGGAACAACGTATTTTCAGATTGGGGGGGGGGGGGGGGGGGGGGGGGGTCGGTAGCCAAATACAGATACCTTTTGGGGTCCTTGACATGAAATAGTTTGAGAACCACTGATATAGAAACATAGGTTTTTCAGAAAACTGTCATGATATAGACATTTTGTAGAATCTTGTCCCAGGTCTAAATGGGAGCATTTTCATTTCTCTAGGGAACATTTTCTTTTTTTTTAACATTTGCTCTAGCGATGAGCTCATCAAATTATGATGAAATGTGTCAGGGACGCGCACACTGCCCCTGCCTTTTTCCCCATCTGTAAAACAACTGCCCTTAACTATGCCACAAATGCCACTCCTTTCCTTCTATGCCATGCCGGAAGGCAGCATTCAGGAGAATTGCTCCCCCCCCCCCCCCCCCCCCCGAAGTCTCCTGAACTTGAACACAGTATTTTGCGTTCAACAAATTTGTTTAGGTTTGGTTGTGCCCCGAAAATAGTAGGTCTACAAGCTCTCAACGCGTCGCAGCGTGACACGTTGTGAGCTTGTAGATCTGCTAGTTTCGCTATTTTTGTCCAAAAGTGCCCTCTTACGGGATTTCAGCCCCCGCTTCTCCAACACTCTCTGCACGTCCCTGAAATGTGTAATAGAGTAGGTACCAACCTCACAGCTCCGTCACTGCAGGCCAAAGCCAGGTGAACACAATCCTCCCCCTCCTTCACCACAGCAATGCACATGTACCTGGTGGATAAACAAACACACATGTTAATACATGATACATGATAATCAGATTTACACTACAAACTGTGGTTTAAATCTTCAGAAATATTAATGTTTGATCAATAATGTCAATTATTTCTATCAGACAAAGAAATGTCCAGTTTTACAGTACCTCAAACCTTGCTCTATTTTTGCCTATTAATTGTGTCAATATGCCACGCCTGTAGAATATGCCTCACCAATATGCCTCACCCCCTGCTATCAATATGCTGAAATCCCCTCCACCCTTCTCACACAACTGTATCACTATGGAATTATATGGAATCTCTTCATTTTTTGGAAACTGCACAAAAAGGAATTTCACCCACTGTTTTACTTGTATAACTGTGACAAAAAAGGCTGATTCTGAATTGGAGCCAATTATACCTCATCATATAATATACTATATAAAGTGTATTATAATGTTATAAATGAATTGCAATGTAAATACAGTAACATACATTTGAACACAATGTAGGCAATGATAATAATAAAGGTTGTGTTCATTGTCCACTGCACCTGATCAAGGTTCAGCTTGGTTCATAGCTTACTTAATTTGTTGCAGCGATCCGGTCGACAAACCCACAATGTGTTGCACATGCAATGTGTTGTGGGCTTGTAGAGTACATACAGTACTAAAAAACTAAGAAATAAAAAATAAAGAAATAAAACTGACGTGTTTCACCCCTGTATCTAAACCCTGTTTCACACTCAAGGTAGTCTGTTTACTTCCTAGTCTGGCTGTCACGTGAGTCAATCAGAGGCTGCATATCAGCTGTTTATGCATGACTTTGAAGAGGATTTGACACACACACACACACACACACACACACACACACACACACACACACACACACACACACACACACACACACACACACACACACACACACACACACACACACACACACACACACACACACACACACACACACACACACACACACACACACACACACACACACACACACACACACACACACACACACACACACACCTGGTTTCTGGGTCCATTTTCACCATCTTGTGCCGATTCCGCCTCCTCTCCCATTGCTCATCCAATCGGTGACTGGCTAACTGGATCACCTGACAGGAAGGAAGCTGCCTCTGTGCATCCCAGCTAATCATCAGCCTGTAACACTGCAGCTGGGCCCGGCCTCCCGCGGAGACCAGCAGAGCAGAAATGGGCTGTTTTGGTCCTTCCATTTCTATTCCTCCTCCAGTTCCAATATGCCTTTGCCCAGAACATGTTATGGCAGCTACGGTGCGGACACTAGAGATGTGGTCTGTGATCACTGAAAGCACTTGGACCTCACCGGAATTAGGTTTGACAGCCAGGACAGACAAACTAGTGTCCTCTCCTCCCGTCACCAAAATCTCCCAATGTCCGTCGCTACTTTCCTCTGCTCCTGCTGTTGTCAAGACTTTGGCCTGTGTCTGAACCTCATTGCTCATTCCCTCCATTCTTCCCAACCTACACACACAACCAATGGCCCTCCCATGGACCCCCTCTCTCAGGTCCCAGGCCTTTCCTGCCTTGCCAGCCCGGATGGACATCTCGCTGGGCGGTTGTGATGCCATGACGGCCCCTTTCTTGATGAAGACCAGGGTACCATGTCCAGGCCATAGAGCTTCATGTGAGGGCCAGAGACCCCATGAGCGATGCCCCCCGCCACAGGGCACCGAGAGCAGCCTCTCCTGTCTCAATGGGTCCCACACCACAAAATGGTCCGCATGGAACCCAGCAATAACAAACCGGGCTTCTCGTCCCTCAGTCTCTCTCTTCGTTTCTTCTTCGCCTCTTCCCTGGCTGCTGACTCGCTCTTTCTGGATTTCTTCCGGATTTTTCAAAACTGCTTGGACGTTTGTCTCTCGATCCTCCAAACAATTTTTCTCCTCTTCCTGAGAGCGTTCTGGAAGGTCTGTCACTGAGCGTTCCGGTTCTAGAATCAGGACCCTCTCCAGCCATTCCATGCCCTTGCAGGCCCGTTGGACTCTCAGAACCTCTAGTTGAAGGCCTTTAGGGCCAACTATTTTCTCTTCACCGTCAGCTCCTGCATTTTCCTCCAGTGGTTCTCGTTTATCTGTAGTTTGCGATCTGAAGACCCTCACACAGCCGTCCCTGCCGGCGCTGTATAGAAGCCCCCGGTACTCACAGACTGAAGTCACGCCTTGCTTTCCATGCACCCCGAAAAGACAGCTTTCTGGTTCCAGTGGCAGGTGGCATTCTTCCGTTCCCTTTTTTACCTCCATCAAGCCTCCATCTTTTTCTTCCATGCCGTCTCCATGTATTTGAACATCGCCTTTTTTATCTGCCTTACTGCTGTCGGTTCTCCCGATCAGCAAGTCTTG
The DNA here is from genome assembly GCF_964188405.1 of Protomyctophum parallelum. Classification (NCBI taxonomy): domain Eukaryota; kingdom Metazoa; phylum Chordata; class Actinopteri; order Myctophiformes; family Myctophidae; genus Protomyctophum; species Protomyctophum parallelum. The sequence continues at coordinate 26,270,371 of NC_139705.1, read as the reverse complement.
ACATCGTCCTTCCTCTTCCTTCTCCCTTTGCTCACATGTTCTTCTCTCGAGGAACAGCAGCAGGGACCCTCTCCTGTCACCACACACCCACAGCACCCCTGCTGCTGTTCTGGAGTGGAGTCGGACTGCTGCGGTCAACCAGCGTTTGGCACAGACGGGCAGGAGGAAGGTGGGGAGGGTTGCCACCCTGAGAACCATGTGAGACTCTTCATCCATATCGACCTCAACGTACCAGCGGTGGACGAGCCCCCCTGCCCCGGAGGCAAGCAAATATCCCCCGCCGTATCTCCCGCTCTCTTGTGCGCCCCCGAGCCAGATGAGGCTATGGATCTTCCCTTGACCTCCGCTGAGAAGCACCCCAGATTGGGGTTGGGAAAGTGGAAAGACCTGTACTCCTCCAATGAGGTTGCCCACGGCACACAGGTGGACTGTGGACGACGAGTCTTTGATCCCGATGGTTAGTGTTTCCATGACACAGTAGGACTGGAACTCAACGGGGCCCTGCCATAGAGGCTCCCACTGTCCGTCACGGTACTGGTAGACTATCCCATGATCAGTGCAAACCACAATCTGAAATTCAGACAAGCCGCTAGTGCTGCTCTCTCTCCCGGTCACAAACAACGCCTTGGGCATGCCCTGGCCAATGAATTTCATGTCCAATTCATTTACCGTCTCCCCCTTTATCACCCCACTTTTCTTCAAATCTTTTTCCTTATCCCCTTCCAGCCTCCATAGCCTCACCCCGCCATCAGCACCGCCCGTTGCCACCCACGACGCTTGCCTTGCATCATGCACGTTTCCCCCACTCACGGCCAGGGCTCGGACCCCTCCGGCTCGATGTCCCTTCAATGTCCGGGCCACCTTCCCATCTGCAGCCCAGTCCCAAACCAAGCACGCCCCGTCCTCCCCGGCACTGTACACTTTCCCCGGGGAGAGACGCACAGAGAACACCCTAGCCTGGTGTCCATATAAGACCCTCAAACAGGTAGGGTTCAAATCTCCACATGTCCCACCGGGTCCCCCTAAAACCCCAACGCCCCATACCCTCACACTGCGGTCATCGGAGGCCGAGGCCAGCCACCCTCTCTCCTGGAGGTAGGACAGGCTGAAGATGACCCCACTGTGCCCCAGCAGACGCCTCTCAACTGGGGCTTTGAGTTGCGCCTCGTTCCCCTCTGTGCCTCCTGAACCAGGCCTCCACAAAACTAGCTGGTTGAAGACAGTTCCCCCGACTAGGACTGAATCCGTCCACGACTTGTCCACTAGAAGTAGGGCAGAATAGAGGAGACAGCCCTCTAAGCAGGAGCACAGAACCAAGGCTTTTCCTTTCTCTGCGTCCAGGAGGAAGGCTCCGTTATGGGCTAAAGCCACGCCGAGGAGCGGTCGTCCTTCTCCAGAAAGCCAGTGGACATCCAAGGCCCAGTCTTGCAGTTCCATGAGGGGACCTATGGTCTCGAGGTGCAGGTGGTCCCCACGGTGGAGCTCTGTGCGCAGCCTGACTAGCCTCACAGCCTTGCCTCCATACACTGCAAGATCATAGTGGCTGGAAGTGGACTCTGTGCTAGAGCTCCCTCCTGAGGACAGAGAAGAGAGGGTGATGTAAGAAACATTCACACACAGATATAGATTAACTCATGATGGAAATTTGCAATAATTCCTTTATGTTCAAAATATGGGGGCAAACTGAATCGGGCACATTGACTTCATGCGCTTACATTTCATTTTAAGCTACCATAATATCAATTGGTCTATATTATTATTATGTTTTCATATGTATTTGTAATACATATTGCTGTTGTTAGCCCGAATGAAGACAGCTTCTGGTGTTTAAATAAATAAAGGCTGTTTTAACCTTGGGGTGCCCGGATCTCCCTTTTTTTTTATCCCGTCAGATCCATGAACAACTTTTACTATTTTAACTATTGACTATTTTAATTATTTGACGGTTACGTCTCGGTGAGCACGTGGTTGCCTCGTTCTCAACAGAGTAGATGAATTCGGCAGCCGTGAAAAAAGAAAATAAACTGCGAAAGGAGAGAAAGAAAGAGACAGACCAAGGAACCGCCGTCTGTCCACCTACCTCTTTCTCCCCGGCGGTTCTCTGTGGTGGAGTTACGTTGTGGTCTGGGTCGGATGCCATGGATACGGTAATGTTGGAGCACACTCAGTGAGGCGCAGGCTTTAGGGCAGGGATGGAGGCCGTACACTGTCAGTATAGGACCCTCACCTGTCAGGAAATCAATTGTGAGACTAAAGAATGATTGTCAGGTTCTGTTGCACCACAAAAAAATTATAATCATTTGTGTACATGACCGGTGGTTAATCAGCCCGTCTGTGATTAATCTATAAACAAACCACTCAATACACACACGTATTTTATTATATATATATATATATATATATATATATATATATATATATATATATATAATATTATTAGTTATCTTCTAATCTGCATATGTAGTAGTTAAAGGGATTGTGACATTAAAAAAAAGGTTTTGGAATTGTTCTTGTTTTTTTAGGTTTTCTAATCTCAATTGCACCCAAAAAACATGAACTTTTAACATTCAGTAGATTTTCTGTGATCTGGGGTTTTCTGGCTCAAACAGGTGCTCTGATTTGCCGGCAGTAAGTGACATCACTTACTGCAAATCCCATATATGTCAATGGGATTTGCCAGCAGATGTCACTGTTTCACTGTGTTGCCTGTTTTCATTGTAGCTCAAAAGGCCCAAAAAACCCCAAAGAAAACTTCAGACCACAGAAAATCCACTGAATGTTCAAAGTTCAGGTTTTTTGGGTGTAATTGAGGTCATAAAACCTAAAAGAAAAAAGAAAAATAAAAATAAATGAAAATTTAAATCAATCAAACCTTTAAATCATTGAAAGTCCTTTATCCGTATTTGTCATTTTTCTCATTTCATATATAGTCTCTCTGGTCTATGTTGTACTCCTGGGGCGGCAGGAAGAATAGCTACTACCTCTTGCATAGGCAGAAGTTAATGGGAATCCAATAAACATTACATCATCATCATTGCATCAGTTGGGCGTTCGCCACAAGCAACTTAAACGCTCTAATATTCCACCTGTACTGACACAGCTTGGGTAGCCATCTTAGTCTCTGTCAAGTTTATGTTTCATTAAAAAAGAAACACCATTGTCATGTCATGAGCAACTTTCTGTCAATAAAATCCCATGCAGGGATTATTTTTATTGAAAACTAAGCGCTTTCAAACTCATACACAGAGATAGTGGTTTTCAACCAGTGGTCCTTGAGGAGGTTCCACATGGTCCCCAGCTAAATGATGGAGAGTTTGTAACCAAATGGACCCTTATAGATCTTTAACTCTTGAGAGCGTAAAATTAAACCAAATGAACCTGTTTCATTTTACGCTCTCAAGAGTTACATTATTGTTAAACATTTGCATTACTTAATTTACAAGATGTCTACACAAATAGAGAATCTAGAAGAATTGTTATTTTGTTCCAACGTTTGCATGTTATCTCTCCTAATGTTATCTCTCCTAACAGCATGGAATGGACAAAATCTTATCCAATGACAACAGAATATTCAAAGTTTTGGTTCTGAATCTCATCATGGTGGTCCGTGGCTCAAATGCCAAATACATAATGGGCCTTGATATGAAAAAGGTTAAAAACACCAGATAATCACTGCACGGAATTTATTGACAGAAATTAGGTCATAACGTACATGTCGAGGGTTGATTTTTATGAAACAAAAACTTGACAGAGACAAAGAGGATAACCCAAGCTTTTGATACAGATGCAATATTAGTATACGAGTTTATCGTCGTTTAATACTACCTCGAGTGGAATAGTAAGTGAGTGGCGACACGCTTTGAACTCGCTGCAAAGCGGGTGCCTATGGGCTATAGTTCCAAACATTGGAACTATCCCATTGAGATAGAATGAGCACTTCCGCATTCCATCGTTACAATGGGAGTCACTCTCTTACTATTCCACTCGGTTGAAACCTAGACGCATGCAGAGAGCATTTCTAGCATAAGTTGCTTATTGCGGCTACATTCCACCATGTGTACCTTTTAGTAGATATTCCTCCTGGAGGAACTCCAGTGCTGTGACAGGCGCTACCAAGGCTGCTGTCTCCATCACTCTGAGCAGCTATGGCCTCTGGGCAGGGGGCAGCAACAATACTGCACTGCCTGCAAGAATTTAAACACATGAAGAGATGGAAAAGAGACTGACAGAGATTAAACATATCATTGTGTTTTTCACAGGGCACTGCAGTGCAGCCATGCACTATTAAATCTCTTGCAATTATGACTGCTTTAGTTTTTATTCTTGCATTGTGAATTTACTGAATAATAGAGACAACAGACGTTCCGGCTATCCAGCCTTCATCAGTGTGATGTGAGACACTGATGGATAGCCGAAACGTCTGTTGACGAGTCTTGGTGTGTGCGACCCATCATCACCTTTATTTCTATGATATGATTTGAACGGGTAACGCACCATAAGTCAGAGCGCGGTGGTCACAAAGAAAGTTATCTATTAAATCTTTCAAACCAGATTCTGCTTCACAGCATAAAACAATTCTTAACAAATGGTTGTAATGTAATGTGTTTTTTTTAATAGAACAGCAAAGAGGTCAGACAGACAGACAACCAAACATACGAAAGGACGGACAGACAGACACACACGTATAGCTATAAAACACACATGATTTATAATTTATTGTCTCATACTCACTCACAAGTCACAACACACTCTTAATGATGAGGAACCGGCAGTATTGTTTTACACCACATCCAACACAACACTGCCGTTATTATGAACAAGTCTGTTATCATAAATTACTTGAAATGCATGAAATGTTGGTAAATATCTCTCAAAGCCATGCAATGATGGGGGGGCATGATACAGCGTCCCATGTGTGTTTCCTGTTTCTTCCGGTGAAAACTGTAACCAATCACAAGAGGCTATGCTGCACATTGTCCCAAGTAAACTGTCCGCCGATTGGTTCTAAACGATTACGTCCATTAGTTGTCCAGAATGTGCAGCATTTAGCTGACGTTGCAGCTGGCTGTCAGGCGCTGTTGAATACAACCGCCGCTGTTTTATTCATAGATAGCTTTCTTTAGGTTGTATTGTAAGGATTACACGTGACAATAATATAACTCCACACAAATGTATCATAATTATGGAGTGTAAAAGCCTAACTCTATGGTAAAACCCCGTGTATTTTATTATACTGTAGTAATGTGTGTGTGCAGTGTGGGGGGGGGATTGGTTGGTCTATATGGCCATGCCATGCCTTTTTGAACCACAAGATGACACTGTACACTTGGTTTTATAATCAACCTTCTATTCTCTGTCGCTCCTTCTTTATAATCTAATTGCAGTTAAAGGGATAGTTCAGATTATTATTTTTTACTTAAACTGTATGAAATACTTGCCATTAATATAGTGGTTGCAAGTAACTGTATTAATTGATTGCCAGAATCCCATGGTGGGAGTTCTGCTCTGCAGGTTTTGGTGTATTAAGTAGTTCCGGACCTGGTCATTCAGGGGCCCACGCATTAAAAGTAAATTAATCCACAAAACTTTATTGTTGACCTATTTCTAAAATATTAGTGCAACTTTCGTTCATTTTACACAATGACAATATCCGTCATAATATTAATATACCTAATTAAGTCATATTGTCTCTTTATTGTTAATGGCGTAACTTAATGTTTGTGTTGGCACCATTTGTTTTACATCACCATCACCTAATCAACATGAGTTAGACTCTAATATATTAGCGCCTCTCACTTCACACAGGTGTGATTTTTGTGTCCATATCATTATGCCCAAAAAATTGTTCCATGTGACAGAGGGGTCAAAGTTGAACGAAAGTTGCGCTAATATTTTAGAAATACGGTAGGTCAACAATACAAATGACGTTCATTTTGTGAATTAATTTACTTTTACTGCGTGGCCCCAGTGCCCCCACAAAATGAACGGAACTACTTAATATTCACCAAAACCAGAGCAGAACTCCCACGGGACTCAGGCAATCAATAATAATACAGTTGCAACCACTATATTAATGGCAAGTATTTCATACAGTTTAAGTTAAAAAAAAACTGAACTATTCCTTTAAAACCCATGCTCTATTGTTAAAACTGGTTAAATTCAGACAGTTTGATTGGTCACTGTTTTAGTATGATATGGTTGATGATGCTGAGTACGTGTTTTTTTAAATATTATTTTTTATGTTTTATTTTTCTTGCAGAAGTATTGTGGTCGTGCTGGTACGAATGCATGTGCATGTTCATTGCTTGGTAGGTATTGATGTAGTTGCAGTTTGTGCATGTGTCCTGATGATGGCACGTTCTTCTTACACTCCACCCACTGAAATGTGAAAAAGGTTGTAACAACTGAGAATGGCAACTGAATTAAAAGCTGGACATACATTTATTTACAAACGGAACAAAAAATGATAAAAAAAAATCACACCTGTGTGATATGAAGTGATATAATAATACAGTATGCCACTAGAGTGGTGCCCGTTGGGCACTGGCCTACTTGCAACGATGCAAGTTGGAATGCATGCCCCACCCAGTTATTAGGCCTAAGTGTCCCTTTTATGCCCATATACAGTATGGAATTCTTGTAATGATGGACGTTGGAGATCCATGCCCCACCCGGCTATGCCATACCCGTTGTACCCGTGTCAATATATGGAGATTTCTGTATCTGTCTCTCTGTGTCCCTTTATTCCTATATATGGAGTTCTGTGTCCCATTGTACCCGTTCCACCCATCTGTCTGTGTCCCTTTTATGCCCATATATGGAGATTTCTGTATCTGTCTCTCTGTGTCCCTTTATAGTATAAAGGGACACAGAGAGACACATACAGAAATATATATATATAGGTATAAAGTTTATACCTATACATGGAGTTCTGTGTCAGGCATGCCCAAATATGGAGTGTTGTGATGTCAGGCCAGCTCCATATGGACTCTGTCCAGAGAGCCCGGGCAGAGGCCTTTTGTGGCGGTTCTGGACAACCGTGGGTCCGACCAACTCGACACCGGTCACAGCACTCCCTGTGGTGATGTGGAACGCGTGTGTTGAATGCAGTCGGTGGGGCGAACGGTTCTCGAGTTACGTGGATTACGGCCGTACACAGACAGACAGAGACGTGGTGCATTTATAGATGTAAAAGAGAAACTAAAGAAAAAAAAAACCATAGAGTATGCACTGACAGATGTAGAGATTTGTGGACTTATACGGTATTACGTAGATAGTTTTGGAATCCGACTGCCTTCACACTTGGCACATCACTCCCTTGGGAGTTCAAAGTTGATCGGTCGGACGGTTCACTCATGCACTCACTCACTCACTCACTCACTCACTGTGAATTTATAATTTAAGGGAGCTGAAATAAAAGCCTAACATTCTGATAAACATTATGATTATTATAAACATGAATTAACCAATCAATCAAAGGTGACTAACTAGTTTATTAATTATCAGGATTTGACATCCCTGTAACTGGCTAGTGTAAACTGGATGAATAATACATCACCACTGCAGTGTCTGTCTCTCACACACTCACATATTCATATACACAATTGACACACACACAGCTTTGTAGGAACAAGTCATCTTTTTTTATTAAATGTTTTGCTTGTTTCCGCAGTAACAGAGGAACAGCCGTTTCCGTGCCGGCGTTCCTGTGCCGACAGTGGGACGGAACACAACCCATAAATGAACACATAATCTAACAAAGACACGTCTCTTCTCCCTATAGTATATTCTTGCTCTCTGCCTCAATTCTGTACCTGTCCCTTCTTTTGTCCATTCCTTTTTTCTCTCACAACCTTTGTCCCAAATTCAGTCCTTTTCTCTCTGTCCACTAGTGTAGAGCCTGGCCTGAATCAATCGATGCCGTGTACTCCAGCTCACTGTGACTTCAGCCTGAGTTATATTTTGTTGTGTGTGGGTGTCACATACTGAAAAAAGTGATAAAAGTAGAAATCAGGTATTACACTACAGTTCTCTCTGTAATTCCACTGGGTCACAGAAGTCATGGTCATAAATCATATTTATTTTAAACATTTTGTGAGATTTGTGCAAATAAAAAAGGGCTAAAATCTACACAGTATATTTTGTGCTCGTATTGTGAAAAGCGTTTATGGTACAGATCAGATATTGGATGAGAAATGTCAGGTTCCTTTGTGATCTATAAAGCCAGTAAAAATATATCATTTTTTTAATAGATCTAGTCATTGTTGCAACATGGAATCTGATTCCATTTATTTTCATTTAATTTTGTTTTTTATTTTAAGTATTCTTTTCCCCCCACTAAAAGTCATTTAAAAGCCATAAGACTAGATCCAAGGGTTCAACTTTTGGTCTAACATCTACACAAGTGGACAGGGTAAGAAAAGGTTTGATTTGGGTTCACGTTGGTCCCAATTACACCTGGTCAGGGTTCAAAGCCAATTTTTTCACCACACTTGTTGAAACAAAGCATAAATTAAGCTTCATCTGCATTTACAACAATGTTCAAACAGAATTTGCTGTTCTCTTTGAACATAATATATTTAGAATCTGCCTTGGAATTTAAAATGCATGTCAATGTGACGATTTTTATACTTTACTATTGTTTTGTTATTGTCACAGTGGGAGGTAACAGGAAACAGAAAAAAAGTAACATTTCAAGAAATAATTCACACACCCACTTAAATAACCCACTCTCTTAAAATGAATGTCAAAAATCAATAAATAAAACCTCAAATAAATAAATAAATAAAATCTCATGTCTGTACAAGTTAAAGGTACTGCAATAAATTGAATGAACCAGACCAGTAACAAAACTTAACTGGAGCAGTTGAAAGAAAGGAATCCATGTATTACGGTAGTTAGTTACAACACTTAACTTTAAAATGCATTTCATTTAATAGATCTGCGTTTTAATTCTGGTAAGTAATGTAAATACTCAATATCCACAAAGTGGGCTTCCTGGATCTCGTGTTCAACATCTTGCATATTTAAAATAAATAATTCTGCAATATCAGCAATACCATCTTGAAGGGCTCCTGCCAATGCAGTCCCCCTGGGTTACCAATGTATTTCTTTTTGTGTTGTATCATCATTGTATCACATTGCATTCTGTACTATCACAGCCGTACATTCTTAATGGTTAATATATATTTTAATCTAATTTAATGAGGCCATTGTAAAGTAAAATTGTTACCGAGTTTTTTTTGTGTTTTTAGGGGTAATAATACAGCTTCAAGGAATGGTGGCTTTTTCTTGTCTTTGAGGCAATAATTAATAAATAGATTCACTGGTCACAGCCGGACATGAAAATGGCAGAACAGTGGTCAAAGGAGATTAGCATACGCTAGGTGTATGAAAAATGTTTAGTATTTCGTCCATTTCTGCCTTTACTCCTCTCCCCTTTCTTCCCTTCTTGCCCGTTAAGTTATAGTTTATGGACAATGTTCCATGTTTTAGACAAACCTTTATTTAAACGTTTATCTACTTCTGTATATCGTTTAATGGAATAATCTGTTGGTGCTCTCATTCTCTTTACGTAAAATGTCCACCATAATGTATTTGTTCTCGTTTGCAAATCCCACATTCCTGCCAAAGGCAACAGAAGTGACCCTCCTTTGCTTCAGAGGGCTGGTGTATTGTCCCTGCATGCTGTACAGTACTAAAGGGGAGCAGCTGGTCATTCACTGACTGGCATCTTAAAGGGATTGTGACATTAAAAAAAAGGTTTTGGAATTGTTCTTGTTTTTTTAGGTTTTCTAATCTCAATTGCACCCAAAAAACATGAACTTTTAACAATCAGTAGATTTTCTGTGATCTGGGGTTTTCTGGCTCAAACAGGTGCTCTGATTTGCCGGCAGTAAGTGACATCACTTACTGCAAATCCCATATATGTCAATGGGATTTGCCAGCAGATGTCACTGTTTCACTGTGTTGCCTGTTTTCATTGTAGCTCAAAAGGCCCAAAAAACCCCAAAGACAACTTCAGACCACAGAAAATCCACTGAATGTTCAAAGTTCAGGTTTTTTGGGTGTAATTGAGGTCATAAAACCTAAAAGAAAAAAGAAAAAGAAATGAAAATGAATGTCATAAAACCTTTAAAACCACTTAGAGGCTCTTATACCAAGTGACACCATTCACCTCTCTAGCTCTCTGGAGGAACTGTGAACGTACAGAAGGTTTACATGCACAAGGCACAGGATGGGATGTTCGCCTATTCTCACCGAATATTCTCCTATTTTAACGGTATATATAATATGTTCTCCTATGACATGCCGAGAATAGGGACACTAGCATGTATGTGGTTAACTGCTTGCAGTGCACATTTGATGCGTTCCACGGGGGGATAAATGCAGAGAAGCCAAATCAGACTATATTGTTACTGTATAAATGTACAGTTACAGTAATTTTGCAGATTTGAGTTATAAGACTGATTATTATTATGCTGTGCCATAGTACTGCAATATCTACCAAAAGTATAGTTTGACATTAATTTGAACCACCATTGTTTTCCCATAAAGCACAAATATTGGCATAGAGAAGAAAGAGTATGACACTGAACAGGCTTGATGTAATGTGGTATTTGTCATGCGACACAGTCGAATGACAAAGAAGTTAGGCCTCTACTGTATGCACTCTGGGGCTTTTTTTCAGTCAAAACCTACAGATGCGGTAAAAAAAAAAGAGGTAAAATAGCTAGTACTGTTGGCATCATTGTGGCCTAATTTTCACACCTGGGGCCTAATTTATGAAAATGTTTTTTGAGTGTAGTGTACCATAGAAGCCTAAAACAATCATTTTTGAGACGTCTAAAGCAGTGTTTCCCAAACTTTTTCATGTCAAGGACGCCCAAATTGACACTAATTAGCCCCACAGACCACCATTTGAAAAGACATGCCAGGGACCTCCATAAGATTTTTACGGCTCTAGCAGTGATTCTCAAACCGTTTAATTTCAAGGACCCCCAGTTTGACGTGCATATTAGTCTACCGAGTCTTACTGACACCCATTTAATGGCTTTTTTTTCTCTGGGACGCCAATTAATATCGTAAAAGCAATGTTATTTTAACTGTACAAATGGGTCCATTTGGAACCAAACGTTTGATACCATTTGTACACTCTCAGAGTTACAGACCCATAAGGGTCCATTTGGTTCCAAACTATCATTTACCTGGGGACCCCCTGGAACTCCCTCAAGGACCCCTGGGGGTCCCCGGACCCCACTTTGGGAACCACTGGTCTAAAGCATATGTTGATAATGATGGTGATGATGATGGTACTGAAGATGATTAACTCATGACTTAATTTCATAAACAAGGCCCGGCAAAGTGCTGGAGATGTTAAACTCATCTCTCTGGTGTTTTTTAGTGGCAATTTGAAGCATGAAAGCACCAAAAAATACAAAATACCTTGAGTGATTTAAAAGGCCACAACTGTAAACTTGATACTCTTGTAGCAAATCTATTAGAGATCTAATAACAACACAGACCTGTGATATGACTAAGTCGATATGTTTGGGTTTCAGACTTTCAGAGTTGGGCACAAAGATACACAGATAGATGACAACGGCGGCATTCAACATACAGCGGGACTCCAATTCACAGACACTGCACAATCTCCTGCTGTTACATGTTGACACTCACTCAAGCTCAAGGGATTTTCATAATTGAGCCTTCAGCTCTTCTATGGCAAACCCTTACCATGGTGTGCTAGCTTAACATTGGCTATCTCTCTCACAATCATTTTGATCTTTTCAAATCTCTTTTCGTAGAATCTCTTCCACCCTCCCTTCCTGTATTTACAATCACTTCCCACCCCCTGGATATTTCCCCTTCTGATCACATCTCAAGATTTCTGTAATTTCATCCAATCACCAATGCCGGGACTGACCCATGTTTCTAAGTTCTATACACAAAGTTGATGGGTGGGAGGGAAAAAAAACGCTTTAAGGGAAACTGGGGGAGACCTTTTTTTTGTCTTTTTCTTTTTTTTTCCTTTGTGGAAGGGAAAATCTCTCCCTTAGCAACAAACAAGACTCCACTCATACAGACCCCGCTCACAAGCTTGCACAGACTCAATCGTCCAAAAAACATCACAAAATATTTTTTTGTCCCTTCATCTCAGATGAAAAAGATACAAAATGTATAAAAAGATGTTATTTACAGTATTTTTAAATCTTTTTGACTTCCCCCACCCCTAAACCAGGTGGATATTTGTGTTTTCTTATCTGAGGAGTTACCTTTGTTCTGTCTAACAGTTTGTAGGTAGGTTTTGTGGTTGCCTTGGCAACAGTCTGTCAAGATCCATATACAACCGGTTTGACTTTATGTGTCTCCGTCTTTATCCCATGTTTCAGTCCAGCAGTCCTCCGGTGTGTCCCCCAGGCCGCCTTGGTGAATATCAAGAGGGTTCTGTGACCTTTGAACTTGTGCCTATAGAGCCAACCCCTGGTGCAGTCACAGTGTATTATGGGATACGGAGGCAGTCATCAAGACTGTCCTTCACTTCTGTTGGCTCTGGAGGAATGCAAAAGAGAACAGAGAGAGAGATTTAGCCTCTGGAGGCAAGTGACAATTTGTGTATAGGTTTCTGTTGTAGCCAGCAGATATCCGGGCCGGTCACGATGATTTCTTCTACCCTGCGTTTACAATTATTTTAGAAACTTGAGATGCAAGAATGGAGTTGAGAGACAACGGCAACGTGCACATGATTGTTTCACAGGTTTCGTCAGTTAAAGTTAAAAGTTCGTCAGACAAGAGACAATAGTGATGTCCGAGTCTGGGTTGTATTGGGTAGTATTACTAACCTTATGTCACCGAAGCCCTCTCAATGGTGACTGGTGAGTGGTCGATACTATTCAAAAACAGGCTACTAAACGGACTACTACTGACGGAAACCAGAACACTTCAAAACACCACTTATGTTCATCCCTAAAACTGTGAGAGGCGGTGTCAGATTGCTTCAGAGAGAAACTTTCTGGATTGTAACCCTTAAAGCCACAAACTTCCCAGGTCTCAATGATGGAATAGATTGTTCTTCTTTTCTCTAAAATGTTTCTTCCTCCTCACACACTTTTCACTTTTTTGGTGTTCCAACCTCTGGGATTCTGTCTTTTTATTTTATTTCTAAAAATCTCCTATTCGTATTGTTATTCATGTATTTTTAAACTATGTGGACATAATTATGTTATGAGGTAGATATTGAATGTGCTGACATTAATTGTTCTGACACTATTGTTCTGACATTGATTATCTTGACACTGATTGTTCTCCAGGTGTTTTCAATCATGATGCTTTAACTGTGGTCGCTATATAATGACTTCATGTTGCACTGTCATAACTATGGGACCCTGACGAAGGCTTGTATAGCCGAAACGCGTTGGTCTGTATTTTAATGATCTTTGCCATGCCGTTAGAATAAAGGCTTTTTTCACTTGACTGGAGCAGAGTGCCTTGGACCTTTTTATTTTTTCATGTTTGAACCCTCGCCAACGAGCACCTGTTTTCAGTTCACAACTGCAAGGACCACGGCAGCGCTTCTTTCCTCTATTCAACCAATTATGGTGAATCTAGCCTACAGATTCTACATTCATATGACTTATTATCGTGTTGTTATACACTGTATGAACATGCAAGATATCCATTCGAAACAGACACAGGCAAGAAGAAAGGACAGCATGTTCAGAAGAGAGGTTAATAAGGTGAATGATGAAGAGATTAAAATAACACAGAGAGGAGGATAAATCAATGTAGCTGTGGGGAGGAGGAACACGGAAGGGATAACAGAGGAGACAAGAGAGGAATAACAAGTAACAGAAGAGCACGAAGTAAAGTAGAACTAGTAGTGAAGGAGTGATAAACAAGAGAGGAGAGCTAACAGTGGTAATATAGCGCCTTTATCCAAGGCGCTTTACAGAGATTGTGCATTACATTCACACACACATTCACACACCGATGCCGGCGGAAACCATGCAAGGCACCAACCTGCACATCGGGAACAATTAGGGGTTCAGAGTCTTGCACAAGGACACTTCCACACTAACCCGGGTTCGAAATGGAAACCTTGCGGTTCCCATCGTCTGGTCACTCTACCCCTGAGCCACTGCCGCCCCATAACAGTGGAGCAATAGAACAACAAATGGATGTTTGAGAGAGAGACAAATAAAGTGAAGGGGATAAGGCAAGGAGAGAAGAGAGGAGAGTACAAAGGAGCGTGGGACTTACTCGGAGTCAGGCGAGACCTCAGAGATGCTGTGGGAGGTGTTGGAGCGGGGTGGGGAGGGGGAAGGGCCATGGGCGGAGCCATTAGGGTTGGAGGGAGGAGTCAAGACATTGGAGCTGAATGACGCCAAGATGGATGACAAAATGTCCAGGTGCTCGCTGGACGGCTGCCGACTCAGCGCGTTGCCATTGGAGCCTGCCGCGGCGGTGGCGGCGGTCTGACCAGGGGGGTACCTACATGGAGGGGCAGAGTCCAGCCGCGCCCTGACTCGTCCGGGCGCCGCCGGGGGCAGGTCCTGCTGGGGCTCCTCGGAGATGGGGGCAGGCGGGGAGGACGGGGGAGGCTGGTCGGGGTGTGAGGGCTGCCGGGGGGGCAGGGTGCGCAGCCACTCCCGGCAAGGCTGCTGCTGTTGGTGGGCCGAGGAGACCCCGCCGCCGTTGGCCTCCAGCTGCTCCCGCGAGCGGCTGCTCATCAGCGCCCCGTCCAGGTGCTCCCTGGACGAGGCCTGCCGCCGGGTCAGAGAGTTCAGCTGAGACCTCGAGCCCCCGAGGTACCCCCCGCCGCCCTCCATCATCGCCAGCCCCCCGTTCCCGCTCAGGTCCTCCCGCGACGCGTGCACGCTGCTGGGGTGCTGATAGTCCAGCCTGTCCCTGGAGCTGCTCAGGTTCTCCCTGGACGTAGACACCCGCTGGTGGTCCATGCCCAGCGAGCCCAGCCCTCCTACTCCCCCCTGCCCCTGGCCCAGACTCAGATCCCTTCTCCTGGGCAGGAGATCCAGGTTGTCCCTGGAGCCGCGGGAGTCCAGGCGGTCTCTGGACCCTCCGACCGTCTGCCGGCCCAGGGGGTCCCTGGACAGCTGTCTCCGAGCCAGCGAGTCCAGGTGCTCGCGGGAGGAATACCTCGAGGCGGGCTGAGAGAGCGAGCCGGTACCGGCGCCGCTCCCGACTCCCGCCGTACCGGAGTACATGCGACCATAGGAGGCTGCCGGGACGCCGCGGTGGCCCAGGGTGGACGTTCTGTACCAGTTGAGCTCGCTGGGAACTCGGCCCATGGTGGAGGACAGGAGCGCGGGAGGACAGCCAATGCGGTTCTTTAGGATACCTGGAGAGGAAAGAGGATGAGTGGTGAAGGGGCAATGGATGTGTGCACAGGTAAGTGTGTACTGTATGTCAGCTGTGTCTTTTAGTTATGTATGCTCTCCTGGGAATGACACTAATGTTTTCAGGCCATCGTATACTGTATGTGCATGTGTATGATGTATGATGTATGATGCATGTGTGTGTGTGCGTGCATGCATGTGTTTGTGTGTATGCGTGCCTGTGTCTGTTTGAGTTATTTCTGAGAAGTGTCGGTCATGTTTTCCCGGCTGTACAACTGATGTTCGACTGTCTTTGCATTGTCTTACTCGAGACTATGTCTCCATTTGTGTGAGTGTGTGAGCAGCCTACACAAGTGTGTGCACATCTCAATAATATATGTATGTATTCTCAAAACTGTTATTCCTGCTGTGTCTCAGAGCGCGCGCGCGCACGTGTGTGTGTGTGTGTGTGTGTGTGTGCGTGAGTGCGTACCCTTGCGGTGTCTGTTGGTTTGTGTGAGTCCATTCTCATCTCCGCTGGTCAATGCCGCATCAGGCTGGTTGTTGTTAGCAGCGTCTTTATTGTAGTCGGACCCGCCTAGGGGGCGCTCTGAACCCCACTTCTGCAGAGTGTGCACTTCACACTCCTCCAACGCCGGCCAATAGGAGAGCATGTCATTGCCATCCAGGTCTGATGCAGTAAGGAAAGGACACATGTTATTAGTTAACAGGGAGCAATGGTGGCAGCAGAGAGTAAACATATCCCTTTGATGTTTCTTCTTTCAAACAACTGAAAATAATAAAGTCTTACATCTGAGAAGCAAAACATATTTAATGTTTGATATTGTTTAGCCTACCCTGCAAGCCCCAGCGATGCTATTCGGCAACATTTTTATTTGTATTAATTACTTAATTAATAGATTTTTTTCTTTATTGTTTTCACCTAAACATCATCATTGATGTTCATTGTTCACAGAGGCAGAAATTCACAACTTCTAAATCTCTGGATTTCTTTTTACATTTAACCCTGAATATATATTTTTTGGAATTATTAGAATCTCTAGAACATGTACATTTATTATTGTGAAAGATATCCCCCAAATGTAAATTATTAACTTATTATTATTACATTTATTATTATTATTATTATTATAAATGTGCATATATATACTAGAATTTCGCGGCCGCTCATCCCAGAGTTACGTTGCCGCGCACTATGGGAAGAAGGAAATTGCGGGAGTTGACTCCACATGTAGTAACGGATGGGTTATTAGTTATTATTATGTGTCCTTATTAGTGTAGTGTAGTGTAGTCAACACGTTATGGCTCATACACACTGCCCGGTATTTGCTCCGATTATGCTGTCGGGGAGCATTTTTGGCGCTGGCCGACAAAACCCCTGATCTGACGTTAAGCGGTGCCCAAAAGTTATAGATCACAAAGGCTTTGCAGGTAGAGCACATGACATGGCCCTAAAAATATATATAATTTTTATATAAAAAACTATTTTTGCATCTGCCGCTTGAGATGACCTGAGATGACTTGATTGATTGACATATAAAAAAGGGCCTGTCAGCTCAAATTCAGAGGTGTGGCTTCCAGAGGTACCTTTGACATGACATTTTGTGTGTGTGTGTGTGTGTGTGTGTGTGTGTGTGTGTGTGTGTGTGTGTGTGTGTGTGTGTGTGTGTGTGTGTGTTTCGATGTGCAGGGCGTTGCTGAAAATGAGCACCTGTGCTCAGCTACTTCCCTGGGTAAAGAAAAAAAAAAAAAAGAAAAAAAAAAGAAAGGTACCTTTCAAAACCTATAGAAGTCAGCCTGGTACAGGCGAAGGGGAAACCACTGTATGTAGCCTCAATTACATTTTGTAACTATTTTCTGCAATGGGATGATAGTTTTATTTGGTGGGTATATGAGCTGGTTGTTTATTGGTAGCCTATATTAGCGTTATGCATTTCACTTGAACAATGTTGTGTGCGCACGTGCGCGTGTGGAGAAAGACAGTTATTTAATGAAAGTGAAGATTATAACGTCCTGTATTGGTAGCCTATATTAGCCCAATATTGCCGTTACGCATTTCACTTGAATAATGTTGTGTGAGCACGTGCGCGTGCGGAGAAAGACAGATATTTAATGAAACTCAAGATTATAACGTCCTGTCTCGCTGCCGCCGTGCGTGTATAGCCTGTGTGTGTGTGTGGGGCGTGGCGAGAGAGAGAGAGAGAGGCATGGCGAGAGAGAGAGAGAGAGATCGTGGCTTCCAGGCGTGCGTGTGTGTGTGTGTGCAAGCCAGGCGTGCGTGTGCGTGTGTGCAGGCGTGTGTACTCGGCAGTTGGCTGGCAGGCGAAAATAGCCAAAGCGTTCTGTGTAATCGTAATATGTAGGCACAAACAAACTACAGACAAAGTACAATGTTGATGGAACTAAGAGATTCGCTGAGAGAGCGATATTTTAAATACAGAGATTTAGAAGGAATAAGCAAAATCGTGAGGCTACAATTCCTCTCCCCTTCCTCGTTTCTCTTCTCCTGCGGGAGATCAGAATGATATTCTGAGAGCTAGTGTGGGCCTATTAGAAGACAGGGCAGTGTTGCCAGGTTTGCAAATTGTAAGTGAGTCGTAGTGTGTGTTGAATGGCATTTGAATGGCATTTGTGGGCTTGTGAATGAATTTTCTCACATAGACCTGGCGAATTTAGCGTGGTGAAAGGGCAACAGTGTTCCGGGGGTGTGGGTGCTTCGGGCGATAATGTTTGTAGTAAACAAATGCATTGCCGCCGTGAGTGTGGACGGGAGGCATCTTTGGTGGCACTGCAATGAACATTTTTTGGCGGGTGGTGTCGAGTGTTGGCGTTGGGCGCGATAGGAGGAGATAGGTCCCGGACACTGCGAAGGTAAGGTAAGTATATATATATTTTTACATAATTTCCTCTGCAAAGTCCTAGTACAAAGTAGTAGTAGGCCTAAGGTTGAAATCTCTTTTTTGCAAGTAGAAATATATCCGGGTATTGCTAACTAAGAACTGAACAACTAAAGAGGTGTGACAAGAAGTTGGTTTAGAAGTCTTGCTCATCATCTTATAAGACATGGGTTATTATATTATCCGGGTGGTGCAGGGATAAAGTTCCTGACCACCACCAGGCGACCACCAACAAACACAACTGGTCGTATTTGGCGGTGGGAAGTCGGCCGGGGAGGGTGTTCTACAGGTATGACTCCTACAATTTGGACTGGGGTGCCTGTTCAGCAGGGAGTGGAACTGGGAGGGATAGAGTGAGCCTCCACACACATCATTACACCCTCCGGGTGAAACTCCTCTCTCAGGTGAAAAGAAGTGACTGGCGACCCCATATGTTTCGGAAGTGTTCCGTTTCCCCAAGACCAACAAGTAGGGGTTGGCAGTGCCAAGGATTATACACATTGGGGGGAATTGGCAATGACAAAACATTGGAGAGAAGATGAAAAGACAATTAAACTGTTTTAATGAGACTTCGCTCGCAAGGTTTTCGTTCCAGTCTCATCAGGCAAACAACAGGTGTTCATAGTTCATACTGCCTGTAAGTAACTGACTCTGATGTCAGACTCAGGGCTGAGTTAAAGTAGCAGGTGTTCATCATTAACTAGCCTGAGCTAACGTGTTAGGTTTCTGGTCTAGAGGGGCGGGTAGCGGCTGAGATTTGCGCACGGCCTGATTGGATCTCATCGATCTGTCCGTCACCCCCGGCCCCTCCTCTCCCCCCCAGTGCAGCACTACGTCACATAATTTGGAGCGACGCCCACCCGGAAGGGTTGACTCCCACTTTTAGACCAGAGCGGCCAATGCGTTCCTCCAGGCTTTCAATTTTTGCACCAACAAAAATGAAAGCCTGGTACCGAGGCTAATCATTAACTGACAGACATGGATAATGAGCTGAATAAAATAGTATATTAATAAACAGAAGGATATGGAATAAATCATATATTTAATGTGAGCTAGTTATGACAGGTTGATTGTAGGTGTAGAATATCATTTGCCAAAAAACCAACAGAAAACGGACTTTATCTTTCGTTGAATTGTATTTTCATTTAAAAGAATATGGCACAGAGAAAATGGTTATATATGTTGCGGCTCTTCAAGGATAAATTGATTTAGACATAAGCCAGATTAACCTGCAAAAAATTCTTCCAAGAGCTGGCTTATAAATTAAGCTTTTTGTACTGTATATAACTTCTTGGTCTTTCTTGTTTTTTATTTATCAGCAAAAATGCATACATACATAAATTCACATGAACAGTACTGTTGGTATTGTGCCACACCATCTCCTACTGCTGGCCACTAAGAAGCTCCACTTTAGTGAGTACCCTGACCTGCTCAAGGCGTGTTGACAAGGGCGGTCAATATCATTTAGTCAATTACTTGTTTCCCCCAACTGGATTATCCCAGATGTTCTGCAAACTCAAACCAGCAACCTGTCAGCCCCAAGCCCCCCAACGTGACCACAGAGTTAATTGATTAATTGTCCAAGCCAGCTGGCTGCCCTCACCTCCCTGTCAATTGAAAAGGCTTCGTCTACGGTTTAAAATTAATACAAGTATCAGCAGCTGTAGACAGTTTGAGCAATGAGGAATTGATTAAACGTATTGATTTCGTTGTGTGCCTGGCATTTCCAAAGTGCGTTTCAGTTAACAGATATGTAAAGCATAGCATACTTGTGGCATTTGTACTTCTACATTCTCCCATGTATACGCCCATACAGTATATTACGCTGGACATCTTTCTCCCCATGCATATTAGAGAGGAGTGTATCGATTAATGAGAGGCGCTGACATTTCCTCGCAGTGTGTGTGCACACGTCTCCAAGTGTGCATGCATGTGTGTTTAATGTGAATTCTCTTCACTGTTTAATGTGTGTGCCATGGTGGATTCATTGGTTTGAATATATCAAAAGGCACGATTCATACTCCTAATCCGATTTTTAAAAGTCGGTTCGGCTCTGTAGAGCCTACAATGTGACGTCATTTGAGGTTTAAAGTAAGTAAGTAGCCTTGCCGAGCCATGAGGCCCACAGGGCAGGAGCCTATTTCCTGTTTCTGTAGTGTGAGGCAGCTTGATGTACAAGTACACCCCCTGGACATGACGCTAGTATGTCGCAGGGACTTACCCCCAATCCAACCCTTGATGCTGAGTGTCAAGCAGGGAGGCACTGGGTCCCATTTTTAGAGTCTTTGGTATGACCCGGCCGTGGATCGAACCCCGACCTCCCAGTCTCAGGGCGGACACTCTAACCACAAGGCCACTGAGCTTTTACAGCGGTAAAATAGGAGTATGAATCAGCCTAAAGGTATTGTTTGTCTTGTGGTCTGTAGGCCTACAGTTTGTTTTGAAATGATAATGTGATGTCATGCCAGTGCTAGAGTCATTTATTTTATTCATTGCCTTCCACAGAACATGAAAGATGTAAAAAATTAAATGTGAATGTGAAATATATGCATAGGACTGACTACCATAAATCCACCCATACACAATGGGAATATGACATGAACAATGATGAGATACAACAAACCAAACCTGCATGTTAATGTACAGTAGGATAAGACTTGCATTCCAAATGAATGAAATGATTCATCTCCTTTGGCCACTGTTTTTAAGAGATATATTTCAGTATGTCTCTTCCAATCAAGTGGGATTGTAAATTCTATCAGACCACTGGCAGTGTCTATGAGGTCTAAAAAATTCTTCTAAACAGTTTTCTGAAAAACGTACAGTATAGTATTGTTACTGTGGTACTGTCAGTGGTGCTCAAACATTTTCATGTCAAGGACCCCCAATATTATATGTATTGGCCGCCGACCCTCCCGCTGCTCGCTCCAAGCCCCACAGAGACTGCTTGCTCTCTCCTCAAGCAAATTAGGAATTGAGACTTCCTTCGCGATGGATGAACAACTGGATTCATTTTGGGGCCGTGGCTGCAGTACGGAGGTGTGATGAAATGAAAGTGTGTTTGTATGACCTATACCCAGCTATACCTTTGGTGCCGTTGTGGGCGGGCTCAGTGAGCAGGCGCTCGCCGTGATTGCTGCGTTTGAAGCGCCGCTGGATGCGTCCGCGGAGACGGACATTGTCCTCGCTCTCCGAGGATGGTATGGACAAACTACGCTCCTCCTCCAAGGACAAGTCAGAGTCAGAATCGGAGTCTTCACCTGGGTGGGGGTTGGGGGGGGAAGGGGGGGGGGGGGGGGGGGGAGTAAGAGAAGCATTGTAAATAACAGATAGGGAGAGTGATAGCGAGGGATGATGGAGGGGTGAAGGGTTGTGAGACAGTGAGAGAGACTTAAGGATTACAAGAATACTGGAAAATGGAAAGGAAAAAGAATAGGAGATGATGGTAACAGCCATGTGCGTATGTACAGTAATTGAAAAGAAAAGGGAAGAAAGTGTGTGTGTGTGTGTGTGTGTGTGTGTGTGTGTGTGTGCGCGCGTCTCTCTGTGTGTGTGTGTGTCTGTCTGACTGTGCGTGCGTGTGTGTGTGCGTGCGTGCGTGTACCTCCATCTCTGTGGAACATGGCTACATCCAGGTCTGTGGCTCCGGTGTGTCCGATGTTTTGCTCCAGAGTCTGACGAGCCAACAGGTTCTCCCTGACAGCAGAACAGAGACTTCAGATTATTGTAATTCAATTCAATTTGACACTTTAATTTAAAATGAATGTACATACACAAAAGCACGGCACAATTTGCAAAGGCAGCTAGCACCTTTACAATCACAAATCAAATCTGACCACCATCTAGACATCTTTTGTGTTTGACGCAGAGCTTAAGGACCTTGCAATAATTTACATTATCTGTACAATAGCCAGCGCAACGGGAACGCATGCATTCTCACAGCCAACAAAATTGCTGTTTTAGTCATCTGTGATCAAAGGCACAACTGTCCTGCCTCTTGAGTTTGTCTGACTTCCTCCTTCCTCCTTTTGAGCAATAATTGCCCTAAGGGATCCGCAGCCAAATACAGATCATTCTGGGGGTCCTTGACGTGAAAAAGGTTGAGCCCTGCTGATATAGAAACAGGTTTTTCAGGAAACCTTTAGGATTTAGAAGCCATTTTTTGTAGAATCGTCCTCAGGTCTAAATGGGTTAAGCAATTGCCAGGATGGCAAGGAATGTTGTGTGGAAATGTCAAGGTCTTCTTTGATTTGTTTGATTAGTTATTGTGTGAGTGCTTAATATATAGCTTTCTATATGTCTTGATTCTCAGCGTGCCTTCTAGAATGATCAGCCATCTCCTTGCTGCGTTTATCATGTCTAACAACCTGTATCTGATATTGTCCGCCTGCTCCAATCTGCTCATGCTTTATAGAGGTAGAAAGATTCCAATTCCAGGCAAAGCTGGCGCTCATGAATTGTGTGAAGGACAGAGTAATATTTTAGGATGTATGTGCTTAAAATGACAAGCAAACTATCCTTCCAGGCCACTGCTTCCGTTTGACAAATGACACCCCAAATGAGGCGCAAAATTCACAGTAAATGTGCCCCTCGGTAGAAAACAAACAAACAAACAGGCACGCACGCACGCACGCACGCACACAGTATATTCAAGGAGGCATAGTATATTCTGTCTAGGAATAAAGGCACCCAGAGAGTCCACTCAGATATCATTAGTCTCGCTCCACATCAACAGCAGTACAGTACAGTACAGTACAGTACAGTACAGTACAGTACAGTACAGTACAGTACAGTACAGTACAGTACAGTACAGTACAGTACAGTACAGTACAGTACAGTACAGTACAGTACAGTACAGTACAGTACAGTACAGTACTATTCTCTCCTGACCCATAAAGGACAGGAAGAGCTTTTCATTACCTCCCTTCACCACTCACCACTCATTATGAGGACCAGTGTGTGCCTGTGTGCGTGCGTGTGTGCGTGCGTGCCTGTCAGGGAGGGGGAGACATGTGCGTGCGTGCCTGTCAGGGAGGGGGAGACATTTTAACCACTTAAACCCTATACTTTGTTGGTGTCCCCCAGGGGTCTATCTATACAGTACGTTACGTGGAACCATCCTTTATAGCGTCACGTTGTGAGCTTTTAGTTTGCCTATTTTGTTGCCTATAAGAATTGGGACACTATGGATTTGTGTGGAACATACATTTCTTATTAGATTGTGATATCATCAAGTATCAAACATGTCACAGTCCACATTCCCAAAAGGAAATGCATGTAGGCTATTTAATTCAGTCTAACCAGAAGCAGGGATTAATTCTGTCTCTGCACAGTGATAAACAGTGAATGATCAGATGGGGATATCAAAAGCAAAAGCATGGATTTTATATTTTAGGGATAAGGGGTTTAGCATGGACGAAAATAGAGCCCTTTGTGTATTAACTGCACCTGCTCCAATTCAATTGTAGAGTGCTGTAATGAAATCTTGCAGTACATGAATAATCGTTTTGAATTCTCAAATTGGTAAACCTAAACTGCTATGATAACATATGTGTCTTATTGGAAAGTACATTTAATCTAACCAACAAACACTCCATGTTTACACCACTTCTACAGTGTTACTGTAGACTATGGGCCTGATTCTTCAACGCGCTTCCGCTTATATATTGACGTGACGCTAGCGGAAAGGCATTTACGTGGATTTCCCACATTAATTTGGAATTCATGAAAATGGCCGTGAACTTGACGCTGGCTTTGCTTCGTCGGAAATTCCGCTAAATCCTCCGCCACCTCTTTAGGTGGCGGAGAAATCTTCGGAAGGATACACTTGCATATAGATTTATTCAGAAGGCTTTAGTCTTCATGCTGAATCAATAAATAGTCCCCAAATCTCAGATAAAATATGTAGGCATGTGCCCCCAACATATTGGTCGATCAGCACATAAAAAAACGATATATATATATATATATATATATATAAAAGCCGAGTGCACTTGTATGCCTAAATGCATGCATTCTAGAGGCAAGTTAGCCTATAGAGTCCCATAAGGAAACTGCCCCTGCAAGCCCCGACACCTTTTTTTTTATTTATTAGGATATTTCTATAGCATGCCATGCGCGATTGCGCTGCTCACTGGACAGCCTTCTCTAGGATACTCGCAGTGCAACGCGTTGTGAGCTTGTAGATCGGCTCTCGCGGACTGCATGTTAAAAAACAAACTCACAATTATAATAAGAACATAGGCCTACACTTATCTGCATTTTGCACTGTACGAATCTAACGTTGTTTCGGTGTGTGTGTGTGTGTGTGTGTGTGTGTGTGTGTGTGTGTGTGTGTGTGTGGGGGGGGGGGAGACATGTGCGTGCGTGCCTGTCAGGGAGGGGGAGACATTTTAACCACTTAAACCCTATACTTTGTTGGTGTCCCCCAGGGGTCTATCTATACAGTACGTTACGTGGAACCATCCTTTATAGCGTCACGTTGTGAGCTTTTAGTTTGCCTATTTTGTTGCCTATAAGAATTGGGACACTATGGATTTGTGTGGAACATACATTTCTTATTAGATTGTGATATCATCAAGTATCAAACATGTCACAGTCCACATTCCCAAAAGGAAATGCATGTAGGCTATTTAATTCAGTCTAACCAGAAGCAGGGATTAATTCTGTCTCTGCACAGTGATAAACAGTGAATGATCAGATGGGGATATCAAAAGCAAAAGCATGGATTTTATATTTTAGGGATAAGGGGTTTAGCATGGACGAAAATAGAGCCCTTTGTGTATTAACTGCACCTGCTCCAATTCAATTGTAGAGTGCTGTAATGAAATCTTGCAGTACATGAATAATCGTTTTGAATTCTCAAATTGGTAAACCTAAACTGCTATGATAACATATGTGTCTTATTGGAAAGTACATTTAATCTAACCAACAAACACTCCATGTTTACACCACTTCTACAGTGTTACTGTAGACTATGGGCCTGATTCTTCAACGCGCTTCCGCTTATATATTGACGTGACGCTAGCGGAAAGGCATTTACGTGGATTTCCCACATTAATTTGGAATTCATGAAAATGGCCGTGAACTTGACGCTGGCTTTGCTTCGTCGGAAATTCCGCTAAATCCTCCGCCACCTCTTTAGGTGGCGGAGAAATCTTCGGAAGGATACACTTGCATATAGATTTATTCAGAAGGCTTTAGTCTTCATGCTGAATCAATAAATAGTCCCCAAATCTCAGATAAAATATGTAGGCATGTGCCCCCAACATATTGGTCGATCAGCACATAAAAAAACGATATATATATATATATATATATATATAAAAGCCGAGTGCACTTGTATGCCTAAATGCATGCATTCTAGAGGCAAGTTAGCCTATAGAGTCCCATAAGGAAACTGCCCCTGCAAGCCCCGACACCTTTTTTTTTATTTATTAGGATATTTCTATAGCATGCCATGCGCGATTGCGCTGCTCACTGGACAGCCTTCTCTAGGATACTCGCAGTGCAACGCGTTGTGAGCTTGTAGATCGGCTCTCGCGGACTGCATGTTAAAAAACAAACTCACAATTATAATAAGAACATAGGCCTACACTTACCTGCATTTTGCACTGTACGAATCTAACGTTGTTTCGGTGTGTGTGTGTGTGTGTGTGTGTGTGTGTGTGTGTGTGTGTGTGTGTCGATCCGATTCACATTGGAAAATGAATAGGGCTAATTAGCCCTATATAAAAAATAGAAGACCACATTTATAGCCTAATGTGGCAATATAGCAGCGTGTTTGAAAGTCGGCCAGTCATATCAGTTTTAAACCAGCTCACCTCCACTCGTGAACATGACGGACAGACAGACAGAATTTATAATAATGTATATTGATATTGATCACATGGATGCCACACACAGAATAGTTTAACTCACTGGATAAACTCACTGGATTATAATTTCTTCAGACAAGAGGATCCCAGGCCTATACGAGGTAGGTCTATAATATATTTACTTATGAATGTATGGGGCTATGGGCTACTGTTCTTTATCGCGCAACAGTGTCGAGGGCCCATGCAGCCCCCCTCCCTCTCTCGTCTCTCTCTCTCTCTCGCTCTCTCTGAAAAGACGACTTTTGCATTGACATATCTATCGGATATGTTTTACCTCTGCATAGGTGTGAGAGAGCACCCGCCTTGGTCCCGAACTTAATTAAATAAATTATAATTATATTGCTTCAGCGGAGCACGCACCGTTGCAAGCTTCGATAGCAGTGACCGCGGCTGTGATCTCAGACAAACTGCTGTCTGCTGAGTCATGCTTGAAGCCTTTTATGGTATGAAATTGGGCGTGGATCAATGCAGATGAGGTTGTCGGGTGCTTTTCCGATCACTTTGCACCCGCTGCATTCAGTATGACATACACCTGCGATACACCTGCGCACCTGTGGTACACACCACTCTCTGAATAACACGTCATCTCAACGTAGCTTGATCGGACGGATAAATACGATATCTGTTTCCGCCACCGTTACACTCTGGCGCATTTCGTTTTTGAAGAATCAGGACCAATGTGTGTATGTACTGTATAGTGCATGCATGTGAGTGTGCGCATTTATCTGTGTGTCTCGTATTGCAAGTGAATGTTTTGACTTTCATGTGTATAGCTGTGTGTGTGTGTGTGTGTGTGTGTGTGTGTGTGTGTGTGTGTGTGTGTGTGTGTGTGTGTGTGTGTGTGTGTGTGTTTGTTTGTGTGTGCTTGTCTGACATTGTGGAGGTGGTCTAGGGCCCCAGGCTGATGTTGGGCGTGTCTGCATGTCTGTGCCTGTGTGTACTCTTATACAGCGTGCGTGCGTGTGTGCGTGCGTGCGTGCGTGTGCGTGCGTGCATACACACCTAGCTGAGCTGACAGAGGAGATTGTGGAAGTTCCCAGGGTGATGCGATGCAGACCACTCTGCTCCAACAGAGACGCATTGTTATAGGGATTCTGACCCTGTACACACACACACACACACACACACACACACACACACACGAAAGAGAGTAAAAAATGCAGTGTTTTGTATGAGACTGCATATGGCTTTATGGAAGCAAAGTTGGTCCAAAGGAGACTCTACTGGCCTGCTGAGTCAGGTCATCACTCTTAATGGGGATTTCCCTGCGCAGCCACAGTCAAATTAAAAATGAGGAATTTCCTGTGTAGGAACTCTGAGAGACTGAAATGGACCAAAAATGGACTTGTGCAGACCCATTTGTAAGGGTACATGTGGGCCGTTTTTAATCTCTCAGAGTTCAATCATTGGGGGAGTTCCCTGTGTAGTCGCAGTTAAATTATCAATGAGTTTCCTACGCAATTTCCATGCGTAGAAAATCTGAGGGACTAAAAATGGATCCAAATGAATCTCTAAGGATCCATAATAGAGTGAGTCCATTTGTAAATGCCCAGAACGTTCAGCGCATATCCACCACTGCTGCTGACACACAAGACACAGCCAGGCAGTGGGCAGTGGGCACTGGGTACAGCCTTTCCAACTTCAGCCTCTGCTAAACTATTATGTAAGACATGTACATGAAACGATGCTGTTTCATGTACATGTTTCACATTTATTTTCTTATACTGTATTCCTTCGCCTGGAAAGGAGTCAGCTGAGGTGGTTCGGGCATCTGGTTAGGATGCCTCTCGGGCGCCTCCCTATAGGGAGGTCCTCGACGCACGTCCCACTGGGAGGAGACCCCGGGGCAGGGGTGGGCGGGCCGGGCATCGCTTACTCGCTTCCCCTCTGTCAGTGAAGGGAGGAGGAAGCAACGCGCGGCCCCCAAACCGACTGCCCCCCCCCCCAAACCAACTGCTTACTATAGGGGGGAAATCAACTGCTATGGAAACTGTCGGATGACCAAAAACACTAGCGAGGGTTCCTGTGTCGCATTACATTTTTCGACAGAAGTAACAGCTGTACCTAGTCTCGTACCGGGCCTTGTAAGCTGCGGGCTGTGGAGTTTAAGCTCCAGTAAATTCCATTGTTAATCCGGGCCTGCCTCCCTGTGTTAAATCATCAATGTAGAGACTCAGAGCAATTGCAACGGACCCAGAAATACCTGTGAGGACCCATAATATGGGTCGATTTGGGTCGATTACCATGTTTTTTTGTTCATGCTTACTGTAAATCGCTCTGGATTAAGAGCGTCTGCTCTTAATCAATTAGCAATGATGATTTCCCTGTGTAGAGACTGTGAGATACATGAGAGAGAAATCTAGGGGTGCGTTCGGATATAGGCACTGAGTGCACTGGTGCTAATACAAGCCAATACGTCAGTGGTAGTGCACTCCCGGTGCGTATATATACAGGTAACTGAACGCACCCGTAGTCATCAGTACAGAGTACAGACATGTGCATTAAAGGAGCCGGTCTGCGTTGGTGTGTTAATAATAGTTTAGTGGAGGAGGAGGAGGTGTGGTTGTCGTTTCCCAAGTGACTCAGTGATGGATGGAGGAAGGAATGGGGGTTAACAGGAGGTGGGCTAAGTGAGCTATTATAGGAACACACACACACACACACACACACACACACGCACGCACGCACGCACGCACGCACACACACGCACAAACACACACAATATATATGAAGAAGTGCATTGGAAGGAATGAGACGGAAAGGGCGTGTCAATAAATACCAACATACTGTACATGTATCACTAATAATACAGAGTACATTTTAAGGCAGGAAGACTGCCTGAGTCTGAAACGATCTTTGAGTGAACTCTTGTCGTGCACATCATGCACTCACTCACGGTATCAGTAGTTGGCTGTATTGTATGGGGCATTATGTGGGTCAGGCAGCTCGCCACTATAGCCTGAGGAGAGAACCGTGGAGACGGATGACAGGGAGGGTAGATGGATGGAAGGATGGACGGAGAGAGAGAGATAGATAGAAGGAGGGCAAAGAGATGGAGGGATGAATGGGAGGAGGAGGAGGTCAGGGCATTGGCTCTGGTGTGCTTTTTCTACTAATGGACAGGGAGGGAGTATGATGTATCCGTGCGCACATGCACGTGTGTGTGTGTGTGTGTGCGTGTGTTTGTATGTGTGCGTGTGTGTGTGTGTGTGTGTGTGTGTGTGTGTGTGCGTGCACACTCACAGTGCTCTGTGCAGGTCTAGGTTGGTCCTCTCCAGGACTCTTCTTACCCAGACAGACCACTCTCCAGGCCTCCTGGACCTCCGAATTCAACACTGTAAACACCAAGAATGCTGACAGACCCTGGAGTGTGTATGGGGGGGGGGGGGGGGGGGATAAGACACAGAGTTAAGGAATTAACATGCTGATGCTATATACCAGTGGTCCCTAAACTTTTTCATGTCAAGGACCCCCAAATTGACAATAATTATCCAGCGGACCCCCATTTGAAAATATATGCCAGGGACCCGACCCCCCCCCCCCCCCCCCCCCCATAAGAGAAGATTGTTATGCCTCTAGCAGTGATTCTCAACCCGTCAAGGACCCCCCAGATCGACATGTAAAATCAATGTTAATTTAACTCTGAGATGCACGCACACACGTCTACTGTACCTACCTGTACCAGACAGAGGACATCAAAGATATAGTGGAAGGCCAGGATGCTGTTGTTGACGGCCATCAGACCACACAGCCAGGTGGATGTCGCTACCAGTAGCAACAGGAAGGCACTACGGATTGTAGCACTACAGAGATAGAGACACAGTGGCAAAGTGAGTTTAAGTTAGTTAGTTTCAACACAGTTGAATAGTTACAACAACAGCGGCAACACTTACACAATAATCTTTCCATGGCAAAAAAGTGCAGGGCAACAGTGGCAAATACATTGAAAAACAACATATTTAGCAAGACATGGTACCAATATCATTAATCATTTAGTGCCTTAATGGCATTTGGGATGAAGGAATTTTAAAAAATGTTACAATTAGCTTTTTTAACATCATTTAACGTGTTTAATGCAATAAGATAGGACTTTTCTATTTGGATGTCAAGGCCAGAAAGTAGTTTTTTGCTACTCAGTATACGCGCATACCCACTATTAACACCACGAACGCCCGGGCGTATTTAGGACCATTACATCAGAGCGGCCAGCGATTTACAGCAACGGAGCACATTCAGCGGGATGTAGCTGAAGTAGCTTGATGTAAAAACACTCCAGAGGCGACCGACAAAAACGGGAGGTATGATTAATTCTAATGCAACTAGGTCAAGGTCAAGTTGTCATGTCCCAACTGGGCAATTCATTTTACAGCAGATAATAAAGCTCTAAAAGACACAATACAGTAAACATACAACAACAACAACAGCCATACGTATCCATTATCACAAGATACAGATCATTACTTTAAATATAAAGTGCAACTAGAGCTAAAGTTAAAATGTGTGTAACTACATCTATCCTCATCACCCACCCCTGAAACTACACGGTAGCTACCTCCTCTTATTTCCCCCATTGATGGCCCGGATGGAGGCAGGTATGAAGGAGAATTTGTACCTGTTATTTTTTGTGACAGGGGTCTTTAACCGCTGGCCAGAAGGCAGTAATGCATATTCCCGGTTTTAGGGGGTGGGAGCCGTCTGCTCTAATTGATGATGCTTTTTTAAGCAGCCGTTTGTCATAATGACTCAGACAGCAAATCTTTTCCCCCACAATCTTGCTAGCCCCCTTAACAACCCCGTTAAGGGTATTTTTCTGTCTAATTCCAAGGTTACCAAACCAGCAAATGGCCGCAAAGGAAATGACAGACTCAATGAATGCTCTGTAAAACAAAATCAGAAAAGGCGCTGCTGGCCTTTCTTGCACAACATTTCAGTATTGACATCAAATTTCAGACGGTTGTCTATTATAGTCCCTAGATATTTCTAGGTGGTTACTAACTCCACTGACTGACCATCTATAATACTGCTCTGAGGATCTAGTGGACATCGACGGAAGTCAATAAGCATGTCTTTGGTCTTAGTGACATTGAGTTGTAGAAATGCCTCTTCACACCAAGAGACAAAGTAATCCACAACTGGGCCATGGCTGACCTCTCTATCGCCCAGCAGACTCACAATGATGGAATCATCTGCAAATGTAATGCTGTGTTTATCGGCAGGTTGACTTCTACAGTCATCAGTGTACAGGATGTACAACAGTGGGGAAAGAACACAACCTTGGGGTGAACCGGTGGATGATGTCATGGCATACAAACTCTCACAACTGGGTTGAACTGGCCAGTAAAAATAAGGTTCTGTCCAGAATGTATTGTCTCCCAGATTTCCACAAAATAATAGCTGATGCTCGCATACCTAGCTACGCTACCACCTGCCTTTTTGTTATTTCACGTTGGTAACAAAAAAACCTCCTCTGAGACTGTCGAACATTGACAAACATTGCCTGTTGAAAGACTGAAGAGAACTCCAAGCAGAGAAGATGTGAGAGAGAGGGGTTTTACTGTACATGGATAAGCGTAATGTTGAAATACTTGAAAAGCCTAAATGGAGAATGGGATAATAGGATTATGTTTATACGCCGATTATGACCTTACACTGATTAACATAATCAGACTAAGAGGTTGATACGACGATCATTATAGCTGTTTTTTTTTTCTTAGTCAGGTAGGAGACAGAGAGAGAGAAATACGAAGACAAAGGTATATAATACAGAGAGGGAAGGACTCGGGAGGAAGAGAGATGTGTAGGTGTAAAGGAGAAAATGGAAATAAGGGAAGATAAAAGGGTTTGAAAAGGAAAGGATGAGCGTGGGGTGCAACAAAAAGGAGGGTTGGATATGGGGGAGGAAAAAAGAGAGGAGAAAGAAACAAAAGAAACAGAGATTTAAATGGCGGGGGGAGTGGAGACAAGAGCAGGAGTCAGACATGGTGGAGACCATATTAAGACAAACAGAAAATCAGATCTGCAGGCCTGTCATCTATACCCAAGACGCGACTCGATCGATAACTAGACCTGACATGATCATCGTCTATTACATCAGCATTGATCGACTTAACCACTCAACCTCATGCTGCTCTGCGTTATTCTGCTTCTTGTTAGGAGATCACCACCAGACACATCCTGTCTCCTTTTTAACTCTTGAGAGCGTAAAATGAAACCAAATGGACCCGTTCATTTTACGTTCTCAAGAGTTACATTATTGATAAACATCTGCATTACTTCATTTTTCAATTAGAGAATGTAGAAGAATTGTTATTTTGATAAACGTTTGCCAAAAGCATGGAATTGCAGACAAAATCTTATTCAACGACAACAAAATATTCTTTCGTTTTGGGGTCTGAGAGGGGCTACATCTCATCAAATGGTGGTCCGTGGCTTAAAAGCAGAATAATGAATTGCATTTTTATAGCGCTTTTCCAAGTGCTCAAAGCGCTTTACAATGGTTCATTCATTCACACATTGGGAGGTGAAACAGTCGACATCAGCGTCCTCACTTCCCACATTCACACTGCAATGGTGGCAAGCTCACACTGACCGACTCATTGGAGGCAATGTAGAAATGTGTTCAGTGTCTTGCCCAAGGACACTTCGACATGTGGACAGGAGGATTCGAACCGCCGACCCAGGGATCATTGGACGACCCGCTCTACCTCCTGAGCCACAGCCGCCCAATAAATAATACAGAATAAATTATGGAACTTGAAATGAAACGGGTTGAAAACCACTGTCGTACAGTATGCATCATACATGTACAGTATGTACATACTCAGATAGAAGCAGTGAGTGCAGCGAAGCCATGCAGTTCACTGCACTCACTGCTTCTATCTTCCTCTGTTGTTTGTTTTACCCCCTGCTTCAAAACATGTGATCATCGATGGTGCCATTGGTCCCTACCAATGGCCAGATCATGTACATGTAGTACATGTATAGCCTTCTCATCGGCAAATGGAAAGGTCACATCCTTAGTCAATATGCTATACTCTTACTCCATATTTCCTCCTACACTGTATTAAATTTCATATGAGCTACAGATTCTCACTACAGACATAGAACTATTCAGGTAATCAGGATAAAACACACAGCCTTATATTCAGACATCATCTAGATTGCCATTATATTTGTCACGTTAGTTAGTGAGTTTTGAAATTGTTTCATGCGATTGATTATCATCAAACATCATGTTAATGAACATGTTACGGCTCGAATCAAGTAAAGGCATGGTGAAAAAAACAGCATACCTAACACTGTGCCCCCTGCTGGGAGAGCCTAAAATCGCCTATGACCACGTGGTCGCAAAACTCGCCTCCCATCCACATCCCTGTTAGAGAATTTTCTAGAACACTCATATTTCTCTTCCTGGATCACTTTGGCCGCGACCACCATTCCATTTTTTATTGACTAACTATTGAACAGATGGGCGTTTCAGGGCCTTTTTGGTCTATCGGATTATAAACGGTCGGGGGATGCGATCGTAGTGAAGATGAATATTCTGTGAGACTATACTTAAAAGGCAAGGCAAGCAAATACCCCAAAACAGCTTGGCATGGCTAAACGGCAAGCAGAAATAAATCTGGGTAGCGAATGGGTTTAAGATTTGCCAGGTCTCTCTACTCACATGACAGGGAGTTTCTTGGTTTCCTTCTGAGAGGGGTTGCAGGACATCTTGGCGACGATCAGGAACATTCCTCCATTCATCTGCAGAGAGAAGATTAGCACCGGGATGAAGGATATGTGCCATGCTGCTCAGCAGTGTTGGCTCAGCTACATGTAGCTTAACCCTGTGGTTCCCAAACTTTATCCATGTAAGGACCCCCAAACTGACACTAATTAGTCTGCGGACCCCCCATTAGAAATG
Organism: Protomyctophum parallelum; assembly: GCF_964188405.1. Classification (NCBI taxonomy): domain Eukaryota; kingdom Metazoa; phylum Chordata; class Actinopteri; order Myctophiformes; family Myctophidae; genus Protomyctophum; species Protomyctophum parallelum. The sequence continues at coordinate 26,236,332 of NC_139705.1, read as the reverse complement.
ATATTATGCCAAGGACCCCCATAAGAGAATTTTCAACCATTTTCATTTCAAGGACCCCCAGGTTTGACCTGATTTAGGCTACGGACCAACATTTAATGGCATTTCTATCTCTGGGACCCCAATTTATATTGTATAAACCAATGTTGATTTAACTCTGAGCGTGTACAAATGGAACCCGTCAGTGTCCATTTGGTTCCATTTGTACACTCTCAGAGTTACAAATAAATCATTAAATAATTAAATAACTAAAAGGAATAATTAAAAATTAAGCTACATGTAGCTGAGCCCAACACTGCAACCAAGTATGTACATTAGACACCAATAGACAGGAAGAGCAATAGGGCTGGGCAATATATCGATAATTACATTAATATTGTGATATGAGATTATTATTGTGGCAGTGTTGATTTCATCGACTAATACTATGACGAAAAATGTTCATTGACTACCTTTGTTCAATGACAAAAACTAAATGGAAACTAAATGAAAACTATAAGCTAAATATATTGACAATTTTGTCAACAAATACAAACTAGATTAAAATGTTAGGAAGGGACTAGTGGACAAGAGATCCAGTATTTTTTTTTACACTTTTTGCTTTTTACACTGCATGGTGAAAATAGCAGATCTACAAGCTCACACCGCGTCACGCTGGGGCGCGTTGTGAGCTTGTAGATCGGCTATTTTCAGCAGGCATTACGACGGAATAAAGGCCCGCCAAAATACATTTTAGTCGCCTAAATCCACCATAGATTTAGTCGACTAAAATCTTATGATATTTAGTCGACTAAAACTAGACTAACACTAAAACACTCCAGGTGACTAAAATGTGACAAAAACTAAATGAAAACTATTCAAAAGGTAGAACAAATACAACATTATCAGCCACAATATCAAGGTATTGGGTCCAAAAACATCATGACATTGAATTATTTTGTCCATATACGGCCCAGGCCCACAGTAAGACACACACCAGAATGACGATAGCGATGGGTCCGGCAAAGCTCCAGAGGAGTTTGTCATAGATAGAGATCCAACAGAAATCTGGGTTACCATAACCCTCTGGATCTAATCCCACTGCCAGGCCTGGGAAACAGAGACAGAAAGAGCAGTTATAGGACGCAGAGGACGGTGAAAAAGAGGGACGCAGAGAGGAGAGAGAGAGAGAGAGAGAGAGACAGAAAGAAGATGCATTTAGAAATGAGGACAAGCAAGAGAGATAAGCGGCCAATAAAAGCATCTTTGAATCGAGAGACAGAAGTGTGTGTGCGCGCCCATAAAGCAATGAGAAAGCAATAAAGAGAAACTGCCCGGCATGAATGTGAGTGAGTTTATATCTGGAGGGAAATTAGAAGGGTGTGTGGCCCTTTAATATGTGTGTACAGAAAGAAAGAAGGGGGAGGAGAGAGAGAGAGAGAGAGAGATAGAGAGACAACAGACACAGATATTGCTTGCTAACAGTATGTGTGTCTGGAAAGAAATGCTGTTGTGTGTAAGAGAGACAACTGGATAGAGACAGGAACAGACAGGGGAAGATACCCCGTAGAGAAAGCTTATGACGTATGTCTATCTGATTGTGTGTGTGTGTGTGTGTGTGTGTGTGTGTGTGTGTGTGTGTGTGTGTGTGTGTGCGTGCGTGCCCTTCATAATCTGTGTTCAAATGTCAGTGGAACCTTTCTAATGGAAGTGTCAAATAGGTTTCTTATCTACACACACGTACTGCATATATGAGAACACTGTCTGTGCGTGCGTGTGTGCGTGCGTGCGTGCGTACATATGTCTGTGAATTATTATATCTTACAGTACAGTATGTCTATGTGTGAAGTGCTCACATGCATTTTTATGTGTATTAGAGGTCTGCATCTCTGCAAGCCTCAACAGCACCCAATGTGAGACACATTTTCCCCCAAAACGGTGTCACACACTGGTGTTTATTCTTTACCAGTGATAATGGCAGGCACCCCCCAGCCTATGGCGTATAGTAGACGGTGTTTATTCTTTACCAGTGATAATGGCAGGCACCCCCCAGCCTATGGCGTATAGTAGACAGTGTTTATTCTTTACCAGTGATAATGGCAGGCACCCCACAGCCTATGGCGTATAGTAGACAGTGTTTATTCTATACCAGTGATAATGGCAGGCACCCCCAGCCTATGGCGTATAGTAGACAGTGTTTATTCTTTACCAGTGATAATGGCAGGCACCCCCCAGCCTATGGCGTAGTAGAACCTCATGGCTCCGTAGTTGATGTTGCGCTGCTCCGTCTGCATGCGGTAGATATGGAGCCCCTCCACAAACATCCAGGCGAACGTCGACATGAAGAAGTAATGGAGCAGGATGGCCACCACCGTACACAGGAACTGCAGGCACAGAGCAGAGTAATCATAGTAAGAGAGTGACGACACCAGCGTTGACTCCCATTGTAGCGATGGAATGCGGAAGTGCTCTATCTCAATGTTTGGAACTATAACCCAGCTTTGCGGCGAGATCAAAGCGTGTCGCCACTCTCTTGCTATTCCACACGGGCAGAGAGGAGGAGCACGAGAGGGATAAAGGAGGAAGAGGGAGAAATGGAGGCAACATGCAGATGGACGGGGGGAAAAATGAGGGGAAAGATAAGGTGGGAGGAAAGGGAGAGGTAGAAAGGAATGGAAGAGGAGGGGAGATGGATAGATAGACGTACCAGAATAGCCCAAAAGAGGGGAGGGGGGGGGCAGAGACTATCACATTCATCGACACACAATCACGAATGACAGTGAGTGAACACAACAATCACGAATGACAGTGAGTGAACACAACCATCCTTGCAGCAGAACAACAGGTGTTTATCCCTGAGCAACAGGTGTTTATCCCTGATGAGCAACAGGTGTTACAAATCCACCGACAGGTGGTTTCCATTAAAATCCCAGATGTGACTAATTAATTAACTGAATCAGCGGCAGGGTGCCATCTCTCTCCCGGAACTGAAATGAATTGAATGGAATCATCGAACGAACAAACGAATGAATGCCATCATCTGAATATGAATGAATATTACAAGTAAGACGCGTGAACGCGGGAAGCGAACGTAGCTGTTGGTCTGACACACACACACACACACACACACACACACACACACAGCTTTATTTTAATTTATTTTTAAGATTTGTTTTATTTTTAAGTTTTGTTATTTATTTTAGTTTTTTGCGTGTGTGCATGCGTGTGTGCATGCGATGCACATGCGTGCGTGTGTGCGTGCATGTGTGTGTGTGTTTTTGTGTGTGATACAGCTGCGCCCTCTGGTGGTGGGCGGGTGGTGTAACAGCGGGACAGACAGACACACACACAGACATGATCTGCAGGGTCTCATAGTTAGTGCTCACTGCATTCGCAATGAATCTGACATTTATCTGTGCAGTAACCCTTACAGGGCCATTTGGTTACATTTGTAGTTGTACACCATCATATCGAACCACTTGAACCCTATTTTGGGACAAACCATAGCCAAAAATCTGCTAATTTCAGCAAGGATATTTAGTAGAGCAAAAATAGGTATACTATACTATACTAACTAAGTATAGGGTTTAGGTGGTTAAACAGCAGTTTCCGTGCCGGGAATGGATTACTCCAGGTTAATGTCGCTGCCAAACCCGCTATACCCGCCATTTGTTCTATGTGTTTAATCCGCTGTATTGTAATAAATAAAAAGAAAATCCGTCTTCATCGCGGAGATAGAGAATAGATGGTTTCGTTTTGATGACGAAACCGGAAATCGTCACATGCTGTGGGCTGCTAGGGCTTCTGGGAAATTGAGGCCAATGGAAATGCATGGGGTGCAACGCCTCATTGAGACGAGTCTTGTGTGCGTCTTCCGGGTGCACCAAGATGGTGGATGATACGCTCGGATCATAACAAACCACGGGAGCTTTTTTTGCTGGATTTTCGCGGATTAAAAGCCCAAATAATTCAGCGTATGCTCTAAAGGTAATACAACAATCTCGGCAGTGAAGGGGGGTTGATTAAAATGCGGGTTAAGCGTGTAAAACAGTGTAGGATTTTATTCTAGGCCAGAAAGTATATGTGCCGCTCAGCAAAATAACGTTTCGACTCCTTTAGCCCCTTCCCCATCCTCCACAGTTTGGTCCCTATGAGAAACCTCTGGTGCACTAGACTGGAACCCACCTGTGCTTTCTATGAGACTAATTTTCTATGAGACGATGAGACTAATTAATTAGAGCGACAGAGAGAGAGAGAGGAGTGTGTGTGTGTGTGTGTGTACGTGTGTGCTTCAATTTAACAAAGGTGCAGACGATCAGAAATCAGCGGAGAGTGAGCGACGTTTGCGCTACTGTATGCCAAATTGAAGTGGACTCGGCCCCAGACTTTTTTTTCTTCTCCCTGGAAATAAAAACGTTTGGGGTTTCCGAGGCTACTGTACTGGTGCACAGACAGGGTACCGATTCAACCCCCATGAACACACGGAACATATAGAGCGTCGCAGTCCCGCCCCTCGACGAGGGCCCGGGAAATAATTCCCCGTTCATTTTCCCCATAGACTTTTCAAAAAGTATTTATTTAAAGACGTTTATGGACAAAGCCAACTCTTGTTGTGAGAAATCATGACAATAAACACAATGTTTTGTTTTGGGCAGATCAAAAAAATATTAAGAAGAAAAAGGCAAGGTACAACTAAAACTAATTATTTGATTGTCCCAAAACATTGTGTTTATTGTCATGTTTTGTCACGAGCCGAGTTGGCTTTGTCCGCAGCGTAAACGTATTTAAATAAATACGTTTTGAAACGTCTATGGGGAAAACAAACTGGGCCACTCGTCGTTCTGAAAGGGGGGGTGGGACTGCGACGCTCTATAAATGTGTGTCCTTGTCTGAGTCAGAGACTGAGACACAGAAATAGCAGCAGTCTTAGCAGGAATTCAGTCAGACGATGGATTTCACACTCCCACACACACGTACAGTGAACGCTTTCCGCACGCACGCACGCACGCACGCACGCACGCACGCACGCACGCACGCACGCACGCACGCACGCACGCACGCACGCACGCACGCAAATCTCTAACCTGCTCTCTCAAGCATAATATGAAATGGAGTGGCTTATGTTTCTTGCAGACTAGTCTACAGCATGCCAGCATTAAGTGGATTTCATGCTGAGTGAACACACATTAAAATCAACACTCATTAGATGATTCATTCATTGCACCTCAGACACGCACGCACGCACGCACACTTCAAGTACTGTGTGCATACACTGTAAAGAAGCAGACATCACATCATTGTATAGACCCCATGAGAGAGAGAGGGAGAGAGACAGAGAGATAGACTAAATTATGGGAGAGAGGTGGAGGACAGGAATAGAGAAAAATAGACATTAAGAAAAATTAGGAAAAAAGAGGAAATAAGAAACAGAAGCAGGGAAACACACGCACGCACGCATGCACGAACGCATGCACGCACGCACACACACACTCACACACACGCACACACACCTCTCCTCTCCTCGTATATATACCTGTTGCTCGGTCTGATTGATTCCCAGCAGGAATACCAGCTCGGACAGAAACATGGCGGCCGCCGCGTTGCAGTGGATGCTCCGGACGTTGGACTTGAGTCCTCGCAGACACGACAGCACGGCCACGCTCAGCAGCAGCGCCAGCATGGACGCGCACAGCGACGAGTACGTCACCAGGGCCAGCGTCTCCAGGTCTCCCTCCAGCTGCTGCTCAGGTCGGGGGGAGGGAGGGGAGAGAGAGAGAGAGAACGTAAAGAGGGAGGATGATAATAAACACATGAACCTTTCCCCCCAAATGGACACTAATAATAGCCTCGGTCCCAGCCTTACTCGTCTGCGAAGAGAAAAGCCTGGTCACAACCTAAGGCAGAGAGTGCATAGCCGGAAGTGTCGGGCCGGAACATCCGGCAGATGTATTTCCCCCGGATAAATTAAAATTTCCGACCAATCATAACACAAAATCTGGCCAAACAATTAGCCTAAAAAAAAATAGCAGAACATATTCGTAGTGTAGACCCACTGGGGGACACCGGTCAATAAAATATATAGGTTACTTACTGTAACAGGACAAATGCCTCTTTAGTATAGGCATTTATTTATTGGCTCCTTGATAGTGATAGAAATACGACACTCAGGTAGACATACAGAAAGATGCTATCAGAAAGATGCTATCAGAAAGCTTCTCCTGATTTGATGGGCAGAGGAAATGAAGCCACGCTCTCTGCAATGAGAGCTTGGTTCTCTGGGGGGGGGGGGATTATTTTGGGGAGTCCCTAGTTCAGAAATAATATATTTGCGGCTTGAAAAGGTTGAGAAAGACTGCTTCACAAGACCAGTATTTCGCTCACATTTAGCGACTAAAGTTGATTTATGCAAACTGGGAAAGGGATTTACGAGCACATTGCAAGTAAAATAAGCTGCTCTAAGAGATTCAAAAACCTTTGTAATGACAATCCTATATTATATCCGCCAAACCGTTTCATAATCGAATGTTATGCCAGAACACTTGTATTGTATTGCTCTTGACAGTGCACGCCCAGGAGAGAGAAAGTGAGGCAGAGAGTGAGTGTGTGTGCATGAGAGAGAGAGAGAGGGAGAGAGAGAGAGAGAGAGAGAGATAGAGAGAGAGAGAGTAAGTGGTACTTGCAGGCACTTCTGGCAAAAAAAGAGCGTCATGATTGGCAACATAACAGACATCCTTTTAGTGGGTATCGCTCCTGTAGTGAGATGTGGAGTATCATACACCAGGGAGGAAAAGTCATCTGCTGGTGGTTAAGTGTGAAAGGAGTCAATTGCCTATTTTGTTTGTGTTTTCTCACATAAAAAGAAAACACCGCCCATGCTCATATACAGCATGTAACTAAATCAACAGCCCGCTATGTGACCACTGACCTCTCTCTGAGAGCTGTCCATGAGCACTCCAAAGGTACCCAGTCTGTGACACTGACAGCGCACGTGAGACGTGTTCCTGTAGACGACCATGCAGTCCCTCACTGTCCAACAACCGCCCAGCTCATACCTGGAGGGGGAGAGAGAGAGAGCGGAGGAGGGAGGGGGATGTCAATGTTACAGGTGTGAGAAACGAGGACAGTTAGCGTTTATGTACGTGTACTGTGTGTGTGTGTGTGTGTGTGTGTGTGTGTGTGTGTGTGTGTGTGTGTGTGTGTGTGCATGTGTGTGTGTGTGTGTGTGTGTGTGTGTGTGTGTGTGTGCGTGCATGCGTGCGTGCGTGCGTGCGTGCGTGCGTGCATGCATGCACTAGCACTCACATGTTGCTGTGGTTCCACTGCACACACAGAGGCTTGCTGCGGTTGGCTGTCTCGAGCAGCTTGAACTCCAAAAGGAGCGGCTGGTCCAGGTGTCCGCCCACAAACGTGTGGTTGTTGTAGACAGACACACTGACCACCGGGGAGTTCATTACTGGATGTCTGGGCAGCCTGGGGGTCAGAGAAACATGGAGTTAAGAGATATATACACAAGTGTGACACACATTTTTCCTGTCTGTGCTTTTCAGCTCAGGTAATGTCCTCGGGCACAGACCTAGATAACTTTTGGTTTTCATCCAAGCGGAGACAAATTTAGACCCAGGACACACTACACTGTGCTTGGTAGGATATACAACTATGTTTAACTTAGGAGAAGTTAATAGGGCCGGAGCTTTGAAACACTGTTACTATCAGACACGCTACAGCCACTGGGGACTTCATTAGGAGATGGTCTGACTCTGGGAGGTCTGGACGTTAGGAATAGGATGAGAGAACATAAACGTTAAATATAAAAGAACAGACAGAAATGCCTGATTGGTCTAGATATTGACACTGCGGGGGAGGTTTGTATTTAAAGAGATTGAGATAGACTCCATCCATCCATCCATCCATCTTCAACCGCTTATCCGTAGTCGGGTCGCGGGGGCAACAGCTCCACCAGAGAGCTCCAGACTTCCCTCTCCCGAGCAACATTAGTTACTTCCTCCTGGGGGATTCCGAGACGTTCCAAGGCCAGAGAGTCGATGTATTTCCTCCAACTGCGCCTTGGTCTGCCCCGGGGTCTCCTCCCAGTGGGACATGCGTCGAGGACCTCCCTAGGGAGGCGCCCGAGTGGCATCCTAACCAGATGCCCGAACCACCTCAGCTGGCTCCTTTCCAGGCGAAGGAGCAGCGGTTCTACTCCGAGTCTCTCTCGTGTGACTGAACTTCTCACCCTATCTCTAAGGGAGATGCCTAATTGAGATAGAAATGTAACGATACACTCAACTCACGATACGATACGTATCAGGATATGAGGTTCACGATACGATTTTGCACGATATTTTAAACACAAAACTATTTTCCAGACAAATGACAGAGAAATCTTTTTTTTTTAATGATTTATCTTTTTTCACATTTTTTTATTTAACTACCGGTACATGGCAAAAGTACTTTTACTTTTCATGTAAAATTACTTAATTTCTGTAAACTGTAAACTGTAAACATGCTTTCTTGTTTAGAACCTAGCTCGAGTTAACATAACAAGCTTTCTTTGATGACATCTTAGGATAAATGTAGACAGTGCAGAAACATAATTGTCTTCCTTGATGTATTAATGAGAATCAACGACCATCACCTGGGCACAGTCACATACACACACAGCTCCCCTCTGCAGGCCTCTACTACTGAAAGTGACTGCATGGAGTCTGTCTCATTTCACTCCAAAAGCACTTGAATATGATGGAATATGATTAAAGCTCACATTTCATATCACACACACCATAATTTACTAGCCCCCTAAAAAGAAAATCGATATACGATATATCGTTACATGAATAGAAAGGAGCTACTAGCTCCCGAAGAGAGAGAGCTCAACAGACATGGAGATACAGTATGTGAGGGGGAATGGATCCTATCAATCTATCTGTCTGCGAAACTGCTGGGAATAGAGATATACTGAAGTGCCTACATCATGATTATGTCAAGGCGTTAGCTAGAGGCAAAGCAAAGGAATATTGGAATGAGGCAAACATCGAATCATCACAGTATAGTAGGGGCGGAAATATGTAGGTACCTGATGATTTGATTTGATTGAGAGGAATACGATTAGATTATAAATCGATTTTAACGTGTGTCATGCCCATTCATCAGAAATCAATTGAGGAACTTAGCAGAATTTGAATAGGTGAATTTTCCAATAACTCAGCCCATTAGCTGCATGTTGTGTGTGACTTCAGTGTGTTATGGTATGGACGGCAGGGTGGCAAAAGAAATAAGCAAACAAAACACAAGCGGCCATGTTTGCAGTTTATGCGGGTGCTCTCTGCTGCTGCACTAGCTCCTAACTCCTACAGGTCATATACAGGGGCGACTGTGGCTCAGGAGGTAGAGCAGGTCGTCCAATGATCCATGGGTCGGCGGTTCGAATCCCGGCTCCTCCCGTCTACATGTCGAAGTGTCCTTGGGCAAGACACTGAACCCCAAATTGCTCCTGATGTGCTGGTTGGTGCCTTGCATGGTTTCTGCTGTAATCGGTGTATGAATGTGTGTGTGAATGGGTGAATGTAATGCGCCTTGGATATAGGCGCTATATAAATGCACCATTTATATACAGTACCCATTTTGTGTGGCTTCCTCGTAAACTTGGTGGTGCTGTAATCTGTAAGTACCAAATGTACACATCTATGTTTGACAGCCCCTAATTAAATTATATTGATGAGTCATGATGACCTGACGAAGATCTACTGTAATCTGACGTGGAAACATGTGCACCCGATCATCGTCCCACGTTTCCTAGACCAGGGGTTCTCAAAGTTTTTTGGCTGGGTGGGACCCCTGGAAATGCTTCAGCCATGTCTTGCGAACCCTGCCCCGCCCCACCCCCAATACAAAATGACTGCAAAAATAACCTTAATAATAGAGAAAATATATCATAAATTAATACTGAAACCAGATATAATCATTAAGGAAAGTTTATGCACTACATGCATTACACTGCTTTGGCAATGTAAACGTATGTTTTCTCATGCCAATAAAGCCCTTTGAATTGAATTGAATTGAATTGCATGTACTATGTGTACTATGTAAACTCTTCATTTCCATTTTTCCAGACATTCAGTTGCAATTGTTTGTTGTTTTTGTTTTTTTTATAATTTGGGGACCCCCCCCCCAAAATATAAAAACCGGATCAGCTAAATAATATTGATATTCTGTCTCAGTAGGAGTTGGTACCTGACTCCTCGTCTGTCGGTGTGGTACTTGGGAGGCAGCGCCGCGCCCAGGCTGCGGTAGATCAGCATGATGACAATGCTGATTGGTGGCTCGGGCATTGAGACAGAGCGCCTGGCAGCAGTGTATTCTCCTGTCTGATTGGATGACATGCTGACAGGGGCGGAGCCAGAGTTCTGAGGTCCTGAAGCTGCAGAAGAGCAAGCGTTTGTGTGAGTCAAATAGATTATCAATCTCCGTCTCAGGCACATGACCGTGCACTTGAACTTGACGGTGATTTACGTCATGGGCCCCGATGATGTTAATGGTAGGGCCACAAGAAACCCCTATAAAAAAATTGCCCAATACTAATAGCCAAGCAAGTGGATTCATGAATGTATGTATATAGACAATATTTTAGGCCAATAAAAAAGACACCACATTTCCCACTTTAAACAAAAGAAGCCTGTCGGCTTCCGAACTAATTTTTACAATTACAATGCAAATATAAAGTACATGAACCCGTGGACTTAGCGCCCTCTACCGATATTGACGTCAGACTTTGGTGCTCTTTAACTAAAGGCTGATTCAGACTCTGTCGCACGACGGTGTCGTGTAACCCAAAATAGCCAACCTCACAGTGCTCTATTTCCGTTGCGTGACAGAGCATAAATTAGGCATTAGTCTACCCACACAATAAGACATGTCTGTTTCTTGAATTATCCTCATATGTTTGTGGGGTTAAATAAATACTGCATACATATACCTTCCTTCTCTGCGCGTTCCTTGTCTTTCCAACCGTGCTGCTGGTGTCGCTGCGGGACCAGGGCAGCAGGGGGCAGTATGACGTGAGTGTGTGGGTCCCAGACCACCTGGCCGCGGAAAAGAGTGGTGTGGTACCGTGGGAAACGTCTGCGCACGTGCGTGTGATTCTCCACCCGGTCCAGATTCATCACTGTCAAAACACACGCACGCACGCACACACACACACACACACACACACACACACACACACACACACACACACACACACACACACACACACACACACACACACACACACACACACACACACACACACACACACACACACACACACACAATTATATCAATTATACGTGTTTTCTTGCGTTTCTAAAGTAGCCCACCAATGGGAAGGTACATCTTTCTCAGTACTTTAAACCATTCAGTACGGGAACCCCTTTTGGTGTTTTAAAGCATTATGTTATACTTTATAGCAGATCTATAGTGTGGCACTATGAGCTTGTAGGTCTGCTATTTTATGAAAAATCGTAGAAATGTGCCACAAATCTTTGAATAGATATTCTTTCAGAGCGAACACTTTTAACTCAAATATTTGCTTCTGTTCCCTGGAACAACATATTTTCAGATGGGGGTCGGCGGCCAAATACAGACAATTCTGGGGGTCCTTGACATGAATAAGGTTGAGAACCACTGACATAGAAACATTTTCAGAAAACTGTTAGGATTATCCGTTAGATCCGTTAGAGCACTGTGTGTAACCCATACTAAAATTCTACTACTAGACCCCCCGTCTAAATAAGACACATAATAAGACATAATAAGAGTGTAAAAGTCCCATAAAATCCATAAAAAACACATAAATAAAGAATAGGGGTATATAATTACTGTAAATGGGTTATTAAACAGCAGGTCCATGTTGAATAACTGTTCACACACACACACACACACACACACACACACACACACACACACACACACACACACACACACACACACACACACACACACACACACACACACACACACACACACACACACACACACACACACACACACACACACACACACACACACACTTTGCTATCAGACACATTAATCACCTATATAGATTACGTTTACGTTTCACACCAAAGATTAATAAGAGTAAATAAAGACGTCCAGAGTTCAGAACGGTTGTATATTAGGAAATATGGGGTTTTAAAGTGTACATAATGTCCATATTGAACAGCTTCTGGTGGAGAGTAGACCGCATTGAGTGAGCACTTGACCCAGAAAATACAATAAGAACCGTACTCAATACACAGAAAGAGTGTTGTGAACACCACTCAATACAACAGATGGTGTGTGTGTGTGTGTGTGTGTGTGTGTGTGTGTGTGTGTGTGTGTGCGCGTGTGTGTGTGTGTGTGTGTTGGTGTGTGTGTGTGTGTGTGTGTGCGTGCGTGTGCGTGCATGTGTGCGTGTGTGTGTGAATTGTGTACCTGTCTGTTTGTCTCCATCACCTGATGATTGCTGCACAGTAAGCACTCGAAAGTGAATGTACCATCACAGCTGCAGTTATTTCATTGTAATTAATTCATGTTCACTGGGAGCTATTGAACGTGCGTGCGTGCGTGCGCGCGTGGCTGCGTGCGTGCATGCGTGTGTGTTTGTGTCAGTGTGGGCTACAGGTCTAGACTCACAAGTCAGTCTCTAAACATTTTGTTCAAATAGAACAAAAAAACAACAACTGCATTGCAGAACCCACCCAAAGCATTTAGAGTGGTCCTCCATTTTGGGGTTGTGACGGTCAGTGTTAATTTTGTTGACTAAGACAAATCTGTAAGGCAGCAGGAGGCTATTAGCCAATTTGAATGCACTATCCTATTGGCACGACTGTCTGCCAGCAGGTCATGTAAATAGACCAGCTTGGCTTCAGATGGAGATGGCTTCAGTTGGTGCTACCTCTCTTCCTGCTTTGCTTAATAACCCAGCCAAGCGTAAATTACCACTGTACATAGCCAAGTTAGCCAACCCTATAATACTTAAATCTGGACACAAATTCAGGCATTTCTTAATAAATTCTAAGGTGTGACTGGGGAGAGAGATTTGGATACTGCAATTTGCTGAAGATGTTTGGGAGTCAATTCTGCACAACACAATAAATGCCAGACACACTTTGGTTCAGTTCAAAGTGGTCACAGACTACACTACTCGAAGTCAAGGCTTCATGCCACGTTGACGTGGGTGTACGGCTGTACGCCAAAACCCACGCTCAAATTTGATAAATGAGGGCCTAAGACTAAATCAGAATTTGCTGTCAGTACCACTGGATCAAGGTCATATATTTATTTCTTGTCATTTGATACTAAAATTAAAACACAATTTGGCCTGTGTTGCGTCTCCTCACTGGCAGGTGAGCCAGTAGGGTACAACAGCAGTGAAAACACACAGACAGCGAAACAGGGCAAGGGAAAATGCTGGCCCTGTTGTATATACTGTTGTATACTGTATATGGAACATAAAATACTGTGAACCTGTTCACAATGTTTACCTAACTTTGCTACTACAGAGAAAGCATGGACATGTACATAATGTTACTCTTTTTTTGAGTGTTGCAACCACTCCTATAGACAGCTATGTGTGTCCCTGTCCCTGGGTTCTATGCTGCTGGATTGTCTGAAGGAAGCCAAACAAAAATAAGTTTGACTCTTATGTACCTGTACACAAGATATAACAATTAATACATCAAGGACATCAATTTCATGAGAGCCAAAGGTGTTCTGGTCGTGACTTAACCAGTTAATGTGCTGAACACACGTCTTCAATGTCTGTCTCAATGTCCAGGTACCACGCTGTGTCACTATATCATGGTACCACAGTCTCAATGTCCTGAACTGTCTCAATGTCCAGGTACCACGCTGTGTCAATTATATCATGGTACCACAGTCTCAATGTCCTGCACACTGTCTCAATGTCTGTCTCAATCTGCTGGGACCAAACTGTCTCAATTTCCTAGTACCACATTGAATCTGGCTATGACAATTTACATGAGGAACGTTTTCTGTACGTGTATCTGCACGTGCGTGCGTGCGTGTGTGTGTGTGTGTGTGTGTGTGTGTGTGTGTGTGTGTGTGTGTGTGTGTGTGTGTGTGTGTGTGTGTGTGCATGCGTGCTTGCGCGTTCGTGCATGCACACATACAACATGTGTGTGTAGTTGAGGTGACATGTTTATCTGTCGCTACATGTGGGAGTATAAAGTTTCCTGTCTGTGTGTCTGTCAAAGCTGCAGCTGCTATATTTCTATGCTCTGCGTTGACATTCCCACAGATTGCTCTACCATTTCCCAAGTGAAATGAAGACGACAGTGGCTGATATGGAACTAAGGATGCATATCCACAATATCTAGCTGTTGGAAAATGGTATGTCCAATCCACGCCTAAAGAATGACTTGTACATCTTAGTGTAAGATCATTTCACTTCTACCTACCATTTATTTTATTTGTTTTTTTTGGGGGGTTTTTTGAGTGGTGCAACCACTCCCTTACGGAGCTATGTGTGTGGGTGGGTGGCTGGCTGGCTGGCTGGGTGTCTGGGTGGGTATGAGCACGAAAACAGCATGGTTGTTTTTCACCACCTGTGCGCAACCTAACAGTACACAAACACACACGCACATATTTGCGAACGCAGTGAGCCACTTACTATGACAGCAAGGGCTGAATGTCTGTGTGTGTGTGTGTCTGTGTGTCTGTGTGTCTGTCCCGCTGTTACACCACCCGCCCGCCACCAGAGGGCGCAGCTGTAGCACACACACACACACACAGGGCGCAGCTGTAGCACACACACACACACACACACACACAGGGCGCAGCTGTAGCACACACACACACACACACACACACACACACACACAACCACACACACACGAGCTGCGTTCGCTTCCCGCGTTTGCGCGTCTTACTTGTAACTGTATGCTTTCGGGTGTGCCAGTACAGTGACAGTACAGTACAGTACAGTAGAGGGTACAGTAGGGGGACCCCCCACACGGTAACTCTGTCATTTCTCAACCGTTTGGGACACGGGGCGGCTCGCCGGAATCGGCCGGCACCCTGGGTGCGTTCCTGTGGGTCTGGAACTTCCGACTTCCACATGGAGTTGCACCACTCTATCTTTTGAGACTATCTTTTGCACCCTGTCCGTTTGTGTGTCCGCCCGTCCGTCAGACTCTGTCCTTCTGTCTGTGGACGGCCTGTCCTATAGACAGCTATGTGTGTCCCTGTCCCTGGGTTCTATGCTGCTGGATTGTCTGAAGGAAGCCAAACAAAAATAAGTTTGACTCTTATGTACCTGTACACAAGATATAACAATTAATACATCAAGGACATCAATTTCATGAGAGCCAAAGGTGTTCTGGTCGTGACTTAACCAGTTAATGTGCTGAACACACGTCTTCAATGTCTGTCTCAATGTCCAGGTACCACGCTGTGTCACTATATCATGGTACCACAGTCTCAATGTCCTGAACTGTCTCAATGTCCAGGTACCACGCTGTGTCAATTATATCATGGTACCACAGTCTCAATGTCCTGCACACTGTCTCAATGTCTGTCTCAATCTGCTGGGACCAAACTGTCTCAATTTCCTAGTACCACATTGAATCTGGCTATGACAATTTACATGAGGAACGTTTTCTGTACGTGTATCTGCACGCGCGTGCGTGTGTGTGTGTGTGTGTGTGTGTGTGTGTGTGTGCATGCGTGCTTGCGCGTTCGTGCATGCACACATACAACATGTGTGTGTAGTTGAGGTGACATGTTTATATGTCGCTACATGTGGGAGTATAAAGTTTCCTGTCTGTGTGTCTGTCAAAGCTGCAGCTGCTATATTTCTATGCTCTGCGTTGACATTCCCACAGATTGCTCTACCATTTCCCAAGTGAAATGAAGACGACAGTGGCTGATATGGAACTAAGGATGCATATCCACAATATCTAGCTGTTGGAAAATGGTATGTCCAATCCACGCCTAAAGAATGACTTGTACATCTTAGTGTAAGATCATTTCACTTCTACCTACCATTTATTTTATTTGTTTTTTTTGGGGGGTTTTTTGAGTGGTGCAACCACTCCCTTACGGAGCTATGTGTGTGGGTGGGTGGCTGGCTGGCTGGGTGTCTGGGTGGGTATGAGCACGAAAACAGCATGGTTTATTTTCACCACCTGTGCGCAACCTAACAGTACACAAACACACACGCACATATTAACTGTATGCTTTCGGGTGTGCCAGTACAGTGACAGTACAGTACAGTACAGTACAGTACAGTACAGTAGAGGGTACAGTAGGGGGACCCCCCACACGGTAACTCTGTCATTTCTCAACCGTTTGGGACACGGGGCGGCTCGCCGGAATCGGCCGGCACCCTGGGTGCGTTCCTGTGGGTCTGGAACTTCCGACTTCCACATGGAGTTGCACCACTCTATCTTTTGAGACTATCTTTTGCACCCTGTCCGTTTGTGTGTCCGCCCGTCCGTCAGACTCTGTCCTTCTGTCTGTGGACGGCCTGTTACAGCGCCACCATGATGCAGATTTTTGCAAAACACATTTTTTGACAGTATACTGCTTTGTCCAAACATGACGCAAATCGGTACACAGATATCTAATAGCCAGTAAACTAAAGGGGTCTTTCGTATTTTTCATATTCCATTGGCTAAGATTGGCTTCCAAAGTTTGCAGGGGTGTTCAGTTTTGAGCGAAATTCCTCAAATCATGAACACAGCATGCAATTTTCACGCACATAAGGAAGAAAGTACAAGGAAGAAACTGTTGAAAATGTACAAATCGGTACACATGAACTCTATAGTCAAGTGATCAAGATCAAGATCGATCCGTCCGATTTTTCATATTCCATCCTGATTGACAAATTCCGAGCATTGCCGACCCACGATAACCTACCTGACCTGTGCTCCGAGCCTCCGTGGAGCATTTCTTTTCTCTGTATGTCTTGTTGCAAGGGTTGCGTGACAAAGTATAAATTCCTCCCCTGTCTCTCTCTAGCACTGCAACAGCCCCTGCAATGCATTACTAGATAAGAGCTGAACGAGCACATTGTAATGTAAAAGTTAACTTCCAGGTGCTATAATGTGCCAGGCCATTCTTTGCAACTTCTCATGGGCTAAAAATGGCCCAGAGCAGCATTGCAGCAAGTATGCAGTGATCAAATAAATGGTGCATTAGTCACCCATTCACACACACATTCATACACCGATGGCGGCGGAGACCATCCGAGGCACCAACCTCCACATCAGGAACAATTTGAGCTTCAGCGTCTTCCTCAAGGACATTTTGAACTCTGGGGAACCCAGGATTGAACTAGACCCATCCGGCCACTCTACCCGTGAGCCAC
Organism: Protomyctophum parallelum; assembly: GCF_964188405.1. Classification (NCBI taxonomy): domain Eukaryota; kingdom Metazoa; phylum Chordata; class Actinopteri; order Myctophiformes; family Myctophidae; genus Protomyctophum; species Protomyctophum parallelum. The sequence goes on along the minus strand of NC_139705.1, from coordinate 26,219,006 downwards.
TGCCGCCCCTCATTAACTAACCCGCCCCACATTACTGATCACACAGTAATGTGTTATTATGTTAACATTATTTTAATAAACCAAGGGGGCCCTAAACAGTAACTAACCGACACACCACAAAGATTGAACACAGACAGTGTTATGTGTTCGTAGTTCGTACAGTCATATTATGACCCCTTAATGTCCCCTTGAATATACTTTGCGGACCTGTGCTGTAATTGTGCCCTGTTCTTTTATTGGACAGTAAAGTGTCTAAGATGTGATGTATATCATACAGCAGGGGTCCTCAACTAGAAATGATGAAGGTCCACAAATATTTTTTTGAATAAGACCGAGGTCCGGTCCCATGCGCGGCGTCCATCGGAGAGCGGGGCTCTATGCCCGTTTAGTATGGTCAAGCCAAGCTTATACAAATCAGATCGCCTTCCACCCAACCAATAATGGGGTGCAGAGTGCAGGCCCGGAGTGGAACTCCAAATCAGGCCGGGAGTTATACGCCCTTGGCAGGCCACACTGCGCGCGCACATAGCGCGCACCAGAATTTTGGGGGCCCTTGGGGGACATTTTGGGGGCCTTTGCAGCAATTTCACATGAGAAATGTACCATCTGATGTTATTTATATTATTAACTTAAAAAAAAAAAAACATTATTATTTTTTCTTTTGGTGGTCCGCAAAGAGGTGGTCCGCGGTCCGGTCGCGGACCGCGGTCCGCCAGTTGAGTACCCCTGTCATACAGTATCATCTGTATATTAGCAGCTACAGTACATTACTGATTTCAGATGTATAGTATATTTTGTCTGTGTGTGCGTGTGTGTGTGTGTGTGTGTGTGTGTGTGTGTGTGTGTGTAGGTGCGAGTGTGAAATTGGTTCTTCTATCTGTTGCTGCCAAGCCTGCCGCTGTCTCTAAGCTGTCTGGCTCTGTCTGGCTCAGTCATCATCATTTGCATTAGTGTCAGCTGTGTCTGAGGAATTAGTGCCTAGTGCCTATAGCATTGGATTGTGTCATCATAACCAATTTCACAGCCACATATTATGCATTATATGAGTAAATCCCTATACATGTGTCATTTGTAAGAGATGAATTTTCATTACAGTCTAACCCAGAAAAAAAAATATTGGGATTTATTGCCAGCAAGAAAGCTGAGCTCAGCCATTTTGAAGACACTGAATAAAGTTTGTGTGGCCTGCACAGCTATACCGTTGGACAAATAGCACTGCAGTAATTCAGCAAACAAACCAATGTTGTATTTCTATATATCAAGATATAGTATACATAGTTAAATGTACTACATATACTGCATGTCATTCTGGAATCTAACCTAAACTATGCTACCTACTGCATATCATAGTCAATATCTGTGTATGTGTAATGTGCATATGCCCAAAAACAAAAAGCAACAAAAGTGTTGAGTATATAATGTACAATAAGCCTAAACATGGAGGATCACACTCAGAAATAAAAGCTTGTTATTGTTCCATATGCGTCAAGATGAGTGTGTGCACGCTTTGATCACAACATGTTGCATTACCTCCCTAATAATAATAATAATAATAATAACCTTATTTATATAGCACTTTTCTCATGTGTCACAAAGTGCTGCACAAACATAAGACAGAATACACAGAAAAGATGAAATTCACAAAGCTGTGAAAATAAAACGAGCTAATACAAATGAAACAAGCAAAAGGTAATGAAACAAAGCAAAGGATATTTACCAGAATGATTTCTGGTGATTTAAGAGAGATGTAACGAGGACCCTTTCGAGCGTTAAACGTAATTAAAAATCGATTCTAAAAACAACCGGAAGCAGGTGAAGTGTTGTGTGCGTGCATGCGTGTGTGCGTGCGTGCGTGCGTGCGTCTCCTCTCAGCTCACCAATATTGGGGGCGACCAGGGCCACGGGGTTGAGGTAGGTGAGTTTCATGTTCTGGGCCAGGTTCTGGGCGTACTGCTCCAGCAGTTCAGCCAGGCCTGCCGGACCACCCTGGATGTGACCCTGACTCTGGGCCAGAGCGCGCCACAGGCCCGTAGTACCAGGACTCAGTAGTCCACTGCTGCCCCGCACGATGTTCTGAAGAAGGAAAAAAAATACACATTTGTGATCAAGAGAGAGAATGACATGAAAAGAGGAAGAGAAAACTCAATCCATTCCATAGACACAGCTAATGCAAATTACTGCAAAGTTCGATCACAGGCTCCTAAAGAGTTGGGGTTGGTGTTGAAGTGTCCTTGAGCAACACACTGAACCCCTAATTGTTCCCGATGAGCAGGTTGGTGCCTTGCATGGTTTCCTCGGCCATCAGTGTATGAAAGGGTGAATCTATAAGCGCCTTGGATAAAGGAGCTATATAAATGCACCATTTACCATTTTGTTCTTATGGACCACTTCTGTACAGAGAGCAGGGACGTGCACACATGGATATCAAAGGGGGCTTCAGCCCCTGCCCTTTTACCCGTCTGTAAAACAACTGCTCTCTCCAGACCACGAATGCAGCATTTACTAAAGAAATGCAAATGCCCTCCTGTCATTTCCATGCCATACCGGAGGCAGCATTCAGGAGAATTGTTTTTTTTTCTCCTTAGTCTCCTGAACTAATTTGTTTCGAAATCCACCGTACGTACACCACATCTCCAGTAGATAAAGAGTGCAGGGTTTGCGCCCTGAAAATAGCTGATCTACAAGCTCTCAACGCGTTGAGACACACACACACACACACACACACACACACACACACACACACACACACACACACACACACACACACACACACACACACACACACACACACACACACACACACACACACACACTGTACTGATGATTATGTTACTGGAATTCCAGGAAGAAGTTCCAGACGTTTATTTCACACACTGCGGGGTGTAGTAGTTATACTGCTAATGCGTTTCTATTTTGGGCCAAAAGTGTTCTCTTATGGGATTTCAGCCCCTGCCTCTCTAACACTCTCTGCACGTGCCTGTACAGAGAGGTCTAGTAGACGTATACAGTGCAAAGTGAAATAGTGAAATGGCCAGATGGCCAGAGTGTATCTATGGGAGAAATGACAGAGGGAGCAGGGGGGAGCAGATGGGTGGGGATTATACAGCATAAAAGAAAAAACAAGAGGAGCAGACAAAGATTGGACAAACTGCAGTGTAGCACGGTTGCGGTCTGACGATTTTCTATTCAGCTCATTTCTATCCTTATTCTCATTGTCGTTTAGTTATACATACTCCAGATTGACGCTTGGTTGCGAGTGAGTGTTGCCAACACAAAATAACAGATCTACTATATCTCACAAGGCGACACGCTGTGAGCTTGTAGATGGGCTAGTTTAGGTGCACGAAACGGCACGCCACAAAATATAAATCAGGCAATGATTAATCTCGTAAGCCAGCAGTGACTTAAAAATTAAAGCATTGTTAGCCATTCAACATTACACCCAATTCATCCAGTTTATAGTGAATAGTGAATGTAATGTACTTAGGCTGAAAATACAATTTTCAATTACATTTAAACCAATTTAAATAATGGACTAAGCCCATTATTCTATTGGTGATGTAGACCTGCTAAAAATAAATAAATAAACCTAATCTATCACCACGTGCCGGTTGCCAGTTCATACAATGTTCATGGACCGGCATGGCCCCTGCTTGCTTGCTTGCTTATTCTTTCTTTCTTTCTTCCTTCACCGAGGTCTAATGGCCACAACCTAACATGTTACGTGAGATGACAGTTTATTTTGCTATTTTGTTGTCAGAAACGGCAAGAATCGGAAAACAGCTCTGCTGCAATAGACTCACTTTGAGTGACCACACTGATATCTTGATACACAAGGTGAGTAGTCTATTGGGAAGAAATTACATTTGTTCTTCTCACTTAACCATAAGGTGTCACTTGGACTCTTGTGCTGCTCTGACAACCAATATCCACTTTCTGTGGTGCTAACATCGGTGGCTATGTGATTATTTTATTCAGTATAATGCACAGTATAATGCACACACACACACACACACACACACACACACACACACACACACACACACACACACACACACAGTGTACTGATGATTATGTTAGAAATTCCAGTCGTTTATTTCACACACTGCGGGGTGTAGTAGTTATACTGCTAATGCGTTTCTATGGCAACGCATAACACACCTTGTGTGTTTTGCCACATATATCTATGTTGTTACTAGCCAATGTTTAAAGGAAAATGTAATTTCACACAGAGTATGGGGTGTCTCTATTACTGCTAATGTATTACTATAGCAACACCTAATACACCTTGTTATAGCCAAAAACAACATATTTGGCAATATGCCGCTGGTGAATGTGTTAATGGCCGAGGCAAAGGCAAAGCAAAGGTCAGGGAGAATGTCACACATTGCCATTATTGCCAGTGCAGTTACCATAGCAACCCATAAGCCACCTTGTTAACCAACGACAATATATTGATCTCTCACGGATCGCTATAGTCCGCCAACTGGGACTTCACTCTGTGTGCTATACTCAGTTGTTCATTTATATTCTAGAAGAGCTGAGAGCGGTGACATCATACTGTATAGGCACAGAGAGAGGAAGCACAGTGGGCTTTGAACTGGAGCCAGAGAACATGTGTGGCTCCCATTATTATTATTATTACACCCACGACAGGCACCAAATGAGAATAATGAGTTCCCTATAAGCAAATACTGTGTATGTGTAACCTAACCTTATGCAAATACTGTGTATGTGTAACCTAACATATGCAGATACTGTGTATGTGTAACCTAAACGAGCGGCCGTGGTAGTTCTACTACTATTGGAACTAGTGCGACAGTACTACTATTGAAAGTACTAGTAACAGCACTATTATTAGAACTAGTGCTACAGTACTACTATTGAAAGTACTAGTAATAGCACTACTATTGGAACTAGTGCTACAGTACTACTATTGAAAGTACTAGTAATAGCACTACTATTGGAACTAGTGCTACAGTACTACTATTGAAAGTACTAGTAAGAACACTGCTGTCGGGAGGAAACCTCATAACTCAATTTTTGAGGTTTTTCATTTTTTGGCATAAATCAGTGCTATCGAACACCATTTACGTCTGTGTATTGTTTCGAAAATATTGAACCAATGGAAAGTAGTAAAAAGTGCTTTGGACAAAAGCTCTTAACTCCATTGGACCCTCAAAACTAACTCCACCACCTCTCCCCCTCTCATGGAAGTAGTTGACAATATATAAAGTTACAACACCAAATTTGATGAGGCTGTATTGGTTTGTTGTAAAAAATATGGTTTTAATATATGGTTTTTATATGGAGTTATGAGGTTTCCTCCCGACAGCAGAGATATATAGTTTACCCTACCCAGGGCTCTCAGAATGGGCTGACCAGTCACTACTAACTGTCCATACTGTACAACCAACAGAAGAACTATAGGGCCGACTGTTCTATTGCCGCCGCCGCCCCCGCACTCTGGAACAACCTACCTCTCCCCATCCCATCTGCCCATGCAGCGTGTGTGTGTAGAGGTTTTCAACTCTCTATACTGTCTGAAAACACACCTTATTATACAATATTAATGGGTTATTACTGCTACCTCCACTGCTATGTGCTGTGTTGTTACTGCTACCTCCACTTCCACTATTAATTAAACTGTCAACGCCGCTAAAATTACAGTAATATGAAACCTACTGCATTTCATATTACATGGAAGGCTCCATTTGTTAAGCTGAGAGATCTGAGCTGATATTCAACCTTTTGTGCAGAAATGGGGGTATTGCTGCTTCAATAGTGATCCTCGTACCTCATCACTGAAAACTGGGACATGAATATAGGGATTTAAAGGACAGTTTAAGTGAACAACATCAAATTCAGTTCAGTTTATATGGCGTCTGTTATTTTTCTTTTACCGGTAAATTTCCTGACGAAGTGTGTTAGCACGGTTGGCCCCAGTAAGAATCAAATCAAAATCCAAGAATCACCCTCAAAAACGAGACGACGCATCTCAAGGGGGTTTAAACTTCTAATAATTCTGCTGCACTTCCATTTCAGGAAGCAAAAAGCTAAACAAATATACAGTATGTCAGTCAGTCACACCAAAACATTCCCACTACACAGCATGTTGACTCCTGCATCTTGAGCTGTTGTTGGAGATGTTATCAGGGCCAAATGACAATCTGACTTTGATTACAGTGAAAAGGATGTTGCAATGTTTCACTTCCTGCTGTCATCACCATAGCAACACTGCCTACCCTCCCCAGGGAGAAAAATATTATACAGCAGCACAGTGTCTTTTTTTGCTGCGCGCCATACAGATGTCTGCTCAGAATTCAGAATCACCTGCTGCGATCTCCATCTCTCTCCTCTGGTTGCAGACTAGCCTGGCTAATAAGCCAGACCCAATCAGCCGTTGGCAAAACAAAATGGCCTGTGTGATATTAAGTCTGGCTTATTAGCCAGGCTAGTTGCAGACGACATGTTCTGAACTACTGTATATCAAGCACTTTCAAACAGGCGTCCCTATTTTGGACATGTCATTCATTATTTAGGCAACAAAAAAAATATATAATATATAATTTTGAAGATAGCTACAAAATATCTATGTTATAGGGCTTAAGTGGATACCTTTGTATAGAATTTAGAAAGAAAGGAATAGAAAGCATGATGTTCTAGAAGATGAAGGTTTATATACAAGATATGCGAGTCAAAACTGATCTATATGTTTACACAGTTTAAGAGCGATTAAGTATAGTTCTCAGATTGTGCACAGGGATGAGGGTCAAGTCTCGTGCATACAGTATTGCAACGATAGCCATCACACCGACAGTAAAAAAAAAACAGTCATGGACGGTACAGTATAACTATTTGTATACATCTATACAAAAACTGTTCCCAGTTATCTATCACATAACTCTGAAAAAAAAAACTGTGTTGTTATATTGTTCACACTGTATACAGCAAAGGTAAAGGTTCAAATGCAACACAGCTTACATTGGCCTGTAATGTAAATTCTTCTTATACTAATAAGGCACAACAAATAAAAGCCCATAAAGATTACAGTTGCTAATACATAAAAAGGTCACATGTGGTATTAGCGCTTTAGTGATGACTGTTGTACCTTTGGAGGTTAAGTAATGTTAAGCTGTTAACCACTTAAACCCGATACGGGAGTCCTCCAGGGCTCTACACTAGGCCTCCTTTCACTCAACAGTACATACCGTGAAATATCTTCTACACTATAAAGACCTGAGAGTGGGTGCTAATTTAACTCTGAGCGTGCACACATGTATTGCATTTACACTGAGGATTTGTACTGTGCAGAACAGCCACTCTCCAGAAAATAAAATGAATGACCTTATCTCTGCCACAGACAGGACCTCAGGCTTGCACTCTGATGGGGGGATTAAGAAGTCAGCGTGTTTTTTTTTTAAACTTAACCTTTTATTTATCCAGGTTAAGTCAACTGAGCACTGATTGTTGTTTATGGCCCCTGTTTTCTCACTCGTGCAGTTATAAGACCCTGTTAGTACTGGGAAGCGCCCACCCCAGTACAAACAGTATAACCTGGTACAACCAGGAGAGAGATGGGGGGATGGGGGGGGTGACATGCAGTAAAGGCCGTCGGGATCGGGAGTCGAACCCGCGGCACACTGCCAGACTGGATTACCAGCCACGGTGCCCAGACGGCTATGCCAGCCGCCCGGGCCAATGGCGCAAATCTTTTAATATATTATTCTTTCAGAGCGAACGTTTATAACTCATATCTTTGCTTCCGGTGAGGTCCCTGGAACAACGCATTTTCAGATTGAGAGACCCACTGACATAGAAACGTGTGGTTACGTGGTAACCTATGTTCTCTGAGTGAAGAGACTATCTCTCCACCTAACATATTTCATATGTATGGGGAATGTCCCCACCTCACTTGTGACGTGGATACCTCTTTAAGACACACCAGTGCACTGGCACGCACGGGTATATAAGGCCCAGGTGGTGCGTGATTACACTGGTTTACTTGATCGACACCGCTTCTGAGCGACATCGAGGTGGAGAGATAGTCTCTTCACTCAGAGAACATAGGTTACCACGTAACCACACGTTCTCTATCGTATCAGAGACTATCTCTCCACCCAACATATTTCATATGTATGGGGAACTCTGTAAGACACCTCGTGAGGAAGCGAAGCAGTCCCAGAACCCCAAAGACAACACCAGTGGGCTTCGACCCAGCACATACTGAATTTGGAATGATTCATCATGTATGTTCAATGTAATGTATTTACAACCCCTGGAACGGCCGGACAGCCAGACGCCATCCGCCGCCAAATGCTCAGGCGCTAGGCGCCACCCAGAGCCCGGCCCTGCAAGACGCTAAGGCCAGAGACCACAGGGGTGAAGGGCCGCCCAAGCCAGCCCACTAGACGCAAGGCTGGCTTGACTGGTGAAGGTGACAATGACACCCACCGCTGAGTAGCATGCGAGACCAACTCCCCGAAGGGAGCGAATGCTGCATGTTCAGCCGGTATAACCGGGTGAATGTACATTAGACGGAGTAGACTATGTCGCCGCTGTGCAGGTCTGTCAGAGACGCACCTTTCCACAGCGTCCCCAGGTGGAGTGTGCCTGCCCTCCAGGCGGCACTGGTACTCCTACCTGTTTGTGTGCTGGATAACCTCTGTGATCCATGCACTCTCACTTGAAGCACTCAAAGAGCTGGTTCGTTACTCTGTGGGCCTTGTGTGGCCCTGGCATACGAATCTAATGCTCCAATAGGGCAGAGTGAGGACCGACTCCGTCTCTGTATGTCTACTGTCTGTATGACGATGGTAGGACAGAGCTCAATCACCTGATTGAGACGTGCCCTTTTGAAAACATTGGGGAGAAAGGCCGGTTTGGGGCAAGACTATACCATCATCCGGCATAGGCCTGCAGAGCTCATTATGGATTGACAGAGCTCGCAACTCCCCCATTTCTCCTTGCAGATGTGACACCGACAAGACTGCTGTCTTGAGCATGTCACGCTCACTGACTAAAGGTCGTAGAGCCTCCGGAGCTAACCCCAGATGGGCCTGATTGGGTCCCTAACCTGAGCTCCTCTGGGCCTCAGGGCACCCTTCAGGAAATGCTCTTCCTTTCTTTGTAACGAGGTTACTGCAGTCTGCAGGGCCTGCGCTCCCGCTCAAGTCAGCCTGCCGAACACTCGGTCAGCTGACTGTTGAAGCCCTGTTCTCTGAACCGGAATGATCCTTATGTCACATCACGGTTTTACAAGTAAAAAGTGGATGGCCTTCGTTTTTGTGCATAGTTCCCATCGCGTTTATGCTGCGGAGCTAAGCACACACCCAGTGAGAAGGGTGCTGGATGCCACACTGATACCACATAATGGTAGAACCTGATAAATGCTGACAGCATCGATCAAGAGGCTGTCCCACAAAACTCAGATTGGAGGGCATCTCGCCGTAAACCCATGCGGCAGCGAGGCCTTGTGTGGAATGTGCACATGTTCCCGTTGGGGCTGGCCTGCCTGCCCACCTATATGCCTGCTGGATTGTTTCACAAGCCAATGAGTGAAGTCCAGTCTTGGAGACTATCTGCCTAAGACAGTTAGGCCCATTTACCCTGCTCCACCACCCTGCTTATAGGAGGGTGGGAAGGGTGAAAATCAATAGACTGACTGGCTCACACTCTGATCAGGCCGTAGGCAAAATGCAGGGATTGATGGCGACAACACCTAAGCATTGCCATGTAGGAAGCGGCAGCACCCCTCACTGACAGAGACATTCTTGTGGCTGACACTGCAGTGCTAACAGCAAGAATGCTGTCCTGTGAGAAGCCATTGCAGCCCAAGTCTCCACGGGCTTAATTGGCTCATGCCGTAAGGCAGACAATACCACTCCCCGAGGAGGGACTGCTGGCCTATTGTGTGAGGGATGAACGGTATGAGGACCAACTGGGTGACTATTGTGTCGCCCTTGTGTGGGACAGCGGCCCGCCATGTTGCCAGATCCCTGGCCTAGCCACACGATTACCTCTGGATGAGGAGGGAGCTCAACCGGTCTCCAACACACAGAATTACACCCAGGTGTTTAAACGGCCATGCCGTAATACAACCTTATGGTGGTTCTGCTCACCCCTGACAGTCTCGTCACATTCTGCTGTGTGAACAGCAGTGTGAATTCGCTGGAACAACGTGGAACGTGTAAACTGACGCTGTCAACGATACGCCCACGTAGTGCATGACTGTGAATGACAGATAATGCACTGGCTGCATGTTCAGAAGAGCCGGAGGCACAAAGTGCACCATGATTGCCCTCAGCCCTAAGGGGCGGAGGCACAACCTGAGGGTGGCCCGACTCACTAGAGCAAGGGACAGAGTCCCTGCTTTGCCCTCTAACACATGCCGAGGAGCGCTGCGGACTGTGAGAGTTGACGCCTGCAAGGCCTCTTGTTGAGGTGCCGGCCTAGGTGCCCAAAGTGCTGCAGGTGCCTGGCCACGTTTTTGTGGCACTGCACCTCTGAGCGAGCACACACCATTCAGTTATCCAATTTAGGATGCAAAGGCCCTCCCGCCAAGGACTATGTCCAATCGGGGGGCTAGACATATGCCGAATGGGAGGACACGGGACTCGAAGGTTCTGTCATCTAAGACAAGCCGGTCAGTGCGTCAGACCCGGGATCTGAGAATAAGCATCCCCGGTCGAGCATGGCAAGCCAGTCGCCTTGGAGGATGGCCTGTAAGACCCTCAGCCCTTCCTTGCCGGGAGTGCTGTAAGCAGCACCCCACCCTCCCGAAGACATAGTGGAACCCACCCAGGGGTCCACCTGAATTGTCTTCCAGGACAACCGCTGTCCCGAGAGACAGCGGGTGGGGTCTGGGGCCTTAACTGTCAGGACTGAGGTATGGGCTTAGCCCGCCGAGCACATTTTAGCCATACCCTGCCGGTTGGCCTGTAACCGGACCCGTAGGTCCCTGGAACTGCCAAACCTGACTGGGGTTGCACAGCCTGAGGGGTGACCGAGGCAGGCTACTCATGGCCTTGCCGGAGCATTCCTGCACCTCCTGTGCACCTCCACAGCCTCCTTAGGATGCTGTAGCAAAGCACTGGCCTTTTTGGCCAAACATGGCCGGTGGCTCAATAGGCAGCGTGGGGGAGCTTGTCCTCCTATCGCAGCTTGGCCTGGGGCTGCCACAGACGGCACCTCACCAAAGGGCATCAATAGCATGCCTGCTGCCACTGCCTGGGGAGCCTGAAAGCCAGTCGCTGCAGCTCCTCAATAAGGTCCGGGCCCTAATGGTCACATAAGTGCCACATATAAGCCGGTGCTGAAGCAGTGACAGAATAACCCTGTGTTGACTAGCTGTGCCTAGATAGCCATAGTGCATTCTCGGGATGAGGAGGAGCTTACTTTGTGGTTTCGAACCGGTAACCGGATTATACCATGCAAGTTTACACCTATAGGTGCGTGAACGGCCTTGCCGTGATACACCGTACAGAGTATTCCGCCCGACAGCCGCGGCACACTCGAGTTGCCAACATTGGCGAAACTACATCACGGACGCGTGAGCTGACACGGTCAGCAATACGCCGTATATACAGTAGTGTGCAAATGGCTGTGATTTCAGGGCTTGCTCCTGGCAGACTCAGCACGTCCTATACACTGTATAGTGCGCTACTACACCTGAACGCGGAAAGCTGACTGCCACGGCAGCCATACGCTCATCCTGTCTATGACAGAACCCACGGTTCGGAGGATGAGCTTGCTCCGTGGCGTCCCCCGTCGCACGGGTTCTACCACGCAGTCTACACCGGAGTGCGTGAACGGCTTTAGCCGCAATACACTCAAGTGAGCTCTCTCTCACGAGGCGAGGCAAAAACACGGCACTACAGATGCGGAAGTCGCCCCAGCGACAATACGCCTGTATAGTGCGTTTTAATGCTATAGCCTGGCCGGGCTGTTGTTTTGATTGATTGATTTACTGATTTACTAACAGCTTGCAGAATTACAGTACATTTCGAGTACAACTCAATACAAATACTGTTAACAGAGAGTGGGCGATACCATAAAGCATTACACTTGTTTACAATAGGGCCCACCATCTTCAATTCATCAAAACATTTAGAGACGTACGAATATACACAACTATATTCACTGCGCACTCGCAGGTCCCCTCCAGCCCACAGAATATGCAGCATGGATGCGTGAATTGACGCCATGCCAATAATACACCCATATAGTGCGTTGTATTCCACTGCCTTTAAGGATTACCGGGCCACTGGTCCTGTCTGTGTCACTGCACTCAGATCGACAGACAGGCTACACCACAGGAGCGTAAACTGGCGCCCCGCCAGCAATACCCCTGTATAGTGTGTTATATGGCCGTCGGATTCCTTCATTCCTCCTAGCCTCAACTGGCAAGAGGAAGAAAAACATACAGGAGTCAGGATCTTCATGAGCTGCTATCAGCATGACCAGGGAACCCACAGGTCACCCACTGGTCATGGCCATCCTCTGTGGGCATATGTGCCCCACGCAGCCCCAGAGAAACCCCTGCTGTTTCCATTTAATTCAATACCTATATACACTATTATTTTAATATGTTATATTAAATATATACAAATTTAATTGCTTAAACATGCTCAAAAAACGGGGAGTATAGTAATGTGCTTGAGAAGTGAGGGCACAATTTACCCTATGTGCAATTTACACTGCTGTCTCTCAGTCACATATTGATATTCATGTGTTGTTTTTTTTTTTTTTCTCGGTAACATGTTTCATGTGGACCCCAAAGACTAGCTGACTGCCATGGCATCAGCTAATGGGGATCTTTCCAAATAGAAAAATAACTAAACAACAGCCAGCTGAGTTCTATAGTCTCTCTCTCTCTCTCTCTGGAGGAGGTTGCACCTGAATTTCCTAGCTGCACTGAGACACAGAGTGTTTGAGTTGGAGACAAACACTCTGCTCCAAACGTTTTGCATTATATAGTGTATATACGTATACCAATTTCCACTGTTTGGTCCACTAGAACAGGGATTTATGAGAGTCTCCCTCGACTTTCCAGGCAACAATTTACCCTACGATATATCACCGTGCACTGGAGACCAAACTTTGTTTGTTGTGGAATTAGCTCGTCCTGTCTATGACTGACAGGACCCACGGTTCGGAGGATAAGCTTGCTCCGTGGCTTCCCCCGTCCGTACGGGTTCTACCACGCAGTCTACACCAGGGTGTGTGAACGGCTTTAGCCGCAATACACCCCAGGGAGCTCTGTCTCTCACGAGGCGAAGCAAAAGAACACAGCACCAAAGACGCGGAAGCCGCCCCAGCGACAATACGCCTGTATACTATACACTAGTGTATAGTGTGCTGTGTTAAATGATAAGCCTATAGCGGGGCTGATGTTTCGCTGTGCCAAACGCAGGTCCACTCCAGCCCACGGAATATGCATCACGGATGCGTTAACTGACACCAAGCCAGTGATACAAACGTATAGTGCGATTATTCCACTGCTTTACAGGATTACAGAGCCAATGATCCTATAGCGGGGCTGATGTTTCGCTGCGCCAACCGCAGGTCCACTCCAGCCCACGGAATATGCATCACGGATGCGTTAACTGACACCAAGCCAGTGATACAAACGTATAGTGCGATTATTCCGCTGCTTTACAGGATTACAGAGCCAATGGTCCTGTCTGTGTCCCTGCCCACAGGTCGACAGACAGGCTACACCACAGGACGCGTAAACTAACACTATGTCAGCAATACGCCTGTAACGGTGTTTTGGCTGGTGTTACCCTGTTTTTGTTTGCTATACCTACAAACGAGCTGTGTGACAGCAATCCAGAGAGGAGCGATCCACGCCAGCTCTCTAACCTGCCTCCAGCAGTGGATTAATCCGGCTGCCAGAACTCGTGAGTAGTTGCTTTTCAAAAAGTCTAAAAAATGCAGTTATTGTTGATAACTTGCTCTGCACTTCCGTTGAGGAGACCACGTCTTGGACTGCTCGGTGGAGATCAAAAAAGCAGTGTAATCACGCACCACCTGGGCCTTATATACCCGTGCGTGCCAGTGCACTGGTGTGTCTTAAAGAGGTATCCACGTCACAAGTGAGGTGGGGACATTCCCCATACATATGAAATATGTTAGGTGGAGAGATAGTCTCTGATACGATAGAGAACATAGGGTTTTCAGAAAACTGTCATGATTTACAAGACATGTTCTAGAAACCGGTCTCAGATAGAAACGTCCAAAGTGCTTACTTTTCAGGAAAATCCCCATTTACCTCTGAGCTTGTAGTGTAGATAGTCTATTTTTGTCAATGTAAAATTAAATTAAATTAAATCAACAGTAAACAGTCAGACAGCCAGTGCAGAGTCTCAACAGTAAACAGTCAGACAGCCAGTGCATCAACAGTAAACAGTCAGACAGCCAGTGCAGAGTCAATGTATTGTATGGCCCGAAAAGCAGTGGTGGAAAAATAAATAGTATCAATACTTAATCCATCTATCCATCTTCAACCGCTTATCCGTAGTCGGGTTGCGGGGGCAACAGCTCCACCCGTAAAATCAATGTTAATTTAACTCTGAGAGTGAACAAATGGAACCAAATGGACCCGTTAGGGACCTGTTAGAGTCCATTTGGTTCCATTTGTACACTGAGTTACAGACCCATAAGGGTCCATTTGGTTCTTAATAATAATTTAGCTGGGGATCCCCTGGAACTCTCTCAAGGACCCCTAGGGGTCCCCCAGACCCCACTTTGGGAACCACTGCTTTAGTTTACACCACTGCCCAAACAGTACAAGGACGTGTCAGTACCTCGTTGACGTGTGTCCTGAGTGGCCTGTCAGTCAGTCAGTATACCTCATTGAAGTGCTTTTCTAGATGTTTTCAAAGATGTGCAAATATTTAACCAATGACTTAAAATATATTTATTATTGCACATTATAGCTAAACTGTAAACACATCTTGTGCAATGTTATATTTGGCATTATGCATGGTTACCTGCCTCAAAATGGCTTCCCAATCACCTGATAGTTTTTTCCTGATGACGACCACACCCCCTATGGAGTCCACCTGTTGTTGCTCCCCTATAAGTGTGTGTTTGTCCTCTGGCTGGTTATTCCCTGAAGAAGACCTACTAGGTCGAAATGTTGGATTCTTGTCAATAAATATACAACGTCGTGGCTACGAGTGTGCAGCCTTTTTCTTGTTTTTACTTGTTTACTGCCTTAGGCCAGCACCTCACCAACACTGGTGTGCGCCCTTTCCTGTTTCATCAGTCCTGAGTGGTCAGTCAGTCAGTACCTCGTTGAAGTGTGCGTCCTGAGTGGTCAGTCAGTCAGTACCTCGTTGAAGTGTGCGTCCTGAGTGGTCAGTCAGTCAGTACCTCGTTGAAGTGTGCGTCCTGAGTGGCCGTCAGTCCGAAGCCACTCTGCTGGGTCTCGAAGGTCAGGAGGCGGGACAGCAGGCGCTCTGCGATCTGCAGGTCGTTGCCGTAGAGACGGCTGGTAGCCTCGGTGACGTCGCGGAGCTGGTGGGCCAGCTTCTTCTCCATGATGGTGCTCAGCTCCGTCTCATTGCGCTCCAGAGAGTCCAGCTGGAGGTTGCACGCACGCACACACACGCACAGTCGCACACACACACGCACACACACGCACAGTCGCACACACACACACACACACACACACACACGCACAGTTGCACACACAGGCAGGCACACACACAGGCACACACACACGAACACACACACACGCACGTGAGCACACACACGCACACACATACATTAACATAAAACGTTATAAAACGTTCATTCAACACCCACATTAACATACACAAATGTATGCACAGACACAGACACACAGGCAGACACACACACACACACACAGGCACGCACACACACACACACACACACACACACACACACACACGCACACACAGACACGCACACACACACACACACACACACACACGCGCACACACAACACACGCACACACACACACACACATTACAAAAACATACAATCATGTATACATTGTGTCACACACACATGAAGAAAACATTAGAATCTCGCACGCACACAATGTCAATACAGTACCCACACAAAATGCATATCACACATGACAAAAACAAATTAAAATGCATATCACACACGATAAAAACAAATTAAAATGCATATCACACACGACAAAAAACTAATTAAAATGCATATCACACACGACAAAAACTAATTACAGGTTAGCTAAAGAAGATAATTACCGTTAGCTTCGTATAAGTCCTAATATGACTATGGACAAAAGGGCAGTGCCATTACTGCTATACTACGACATCTGTGTGAGTAATTTGTGCGTAATAATTGGTTGCACTAATGGCTCAGTAATACATACGGCAACATTCAGCTCCACAAATGGAGGAGAGGTGCAGTTGTAGAGGTCCGGTTCCAGCCAGCCTCTCTCTACGTCACAGTGTCTCACAGCAGCACCTGCATGAGGAGTTATATACCAGTAAGACGTACGCATGAGGAGACTCCGTATAGAGTTATACTATATAATCTAGAGCAGTGTGGGGGTCCTTTTCATGTCAATGACCCCCAAATTGACACTAATTAACCCGCGGAACCCCCATTTGAAGAGATATGCCAGGGACCCCCATAAGAGAAGATTTTTACAGCTCTGACAGTGATTCTCAACCTGTTTAATTTCAAGGACCCCCAGTTTGACATGCATTAGTCTACGGACCCCCCATTTAATGGAATGTATATCTCTGAGACCCCTATTTATATTGTAAAAATGTATACTCTACTTCCGCATTGTTTTTCATTGAAATGCAGAGGTGCTAACGAGCGCTCTGTGTTAAACGCCAGCTGCGCGGGGTTTAACGCGTGCTGCTGCCTGCACGTGCCAAAAAAAAACAGTTCCAGCTTTGACCAGTTGGGCTGGGTGGCTTCAACAATGGCCAGCAGCTGCTCTGGGGGTGTCAGTCACAGCAACTAATCAAAGACTGCTCTGTCAAAATATGGTGTTCATTTAGCAAGGAGAGTGACCAAGTGGTCCCATAAGTAAAGGTTTTAACACAGAGGATTGTGGGGTGGTCATGTCAGAGGAAAAGACGTGTGTAATTCTACAGAAAAAAGAAGAGTGTGTGTGTTTGTGTGTGTGTGTGTGTGTGTGTGTGTGTGTGTGTGTGTGTGTGTGCTGTGTGCTCACCAACAGAGCCTTTCGGGCAGGGCACTGCGGCAGGCTGTTTGAACTTGGTCCTGGGCCACCAAATACCCTGAGTGATGGTCTTAGGACAACCGTCATAGATAACTGCAGGGAGAGAGAGAGAGAGAGAGAGAGAGAGAGAGAGAGAGAGAGAGAGAGAGAGAGAGAAAGAGAGTTGGATGGGATAGTTAAAGAGAGAGAGAGCGAGAGAGATGTGAAGGGGGGATTTTAGCATTGGTAATCATTGTTATCGTTTACATATTTTAATTAAAATGCGCAACAAAAGGTCAGTAATGCCGTGTGAAGAATAAATTGGAATTGCTATCCTTTTGACTTGAAATGAGGGAAATCTAAATGACTGACTGTGGGATAAGAACACACAGTAGTAGATGAAAGAGCTATTTTTATGGAAAAGGAGAGACGATGCATCTTGGCCTTCACAGTATGTCAAGTTTGGTATGAGCTTAAGTTTAACAACTATATGTCAATTATTTTTAACCCTGTTGGCCACATGGGTCTCTAAAAGTCTAGTTCAGACCAAAGCCTAGCGGTCGCAGAGGTTTAGGCTAGTTAGTTAGTTAGTTAGTTTAGGCCCAGTTAGTTCCCCTCCCTGCTGAACTCTGTCCAGCCAGTAGGAGATTCAATTCCAACGAGAAGGACATTCTCTGACCACTTGTTGGTTGGTACTGTAGACAAATGTTTTACCTCTACACCACTCGATTCGGATGCCACTCACTTACTTTGGGGCAATATTATATTATAAAAATATAAATATAAATACATAATATATATAAAAAATATAAATATAAATATAATTTTGTGTACAATACTAATTGTAATACATATTTCTGTAGGTAATAACATTTGTGATTTTCGATACAGACAGTGGTGGCAAGACAAACTGTTCAGGAGAGGAGAAAAACAGTTTTCTTTTAATCCAAAATGAGTTAATAGCACAGACAGACTCTTCACATTCTAGACAACTAGAGCATGTCTGAAAAATGTCAGAGCAATGTCAGAGCTGAAATCGACATGTAAATATGAAATAAGTGGTTAAACATGTAGCTAGGTGTAATGTTAGAGTCCACACAGAAGTGAAGCTTTCAAGCCTGTTTTCTGCAAGACATTCGTTACTCTATAAGCCATATCTCCAAAACTGGTGGATCAAACTTAACAACCAATATGTCAATTTGAAGCTATGATTCCCTGCTTTCGTATGACATGAGAAAACATCCCATATAAAAAATAAACCTCAGTAATGAAAGTTTCAACTCTAGCACTGCTTTCTTTTTAATGAAGGAAGAAGTGGATGAGAGCTGCCTCTGTTTTCACATCCTACCTTCACAGCCTGTGACCGCGACCTCAGCGAAGGGGTTGTCACATGAGTTACACTGTCGACCTATGACGCCTGGCCTGCACTGGCACTGGCCCGCCTCCGGGTCACATGTCCTTGAGAAGGAGCCGACTGGGTAGCAGTCACATGGCAGGCACGAGTCACTCCCCCTAGGACGATAGTGGAACTCCTAAACACGCACACGCACACGCACACCACACACACACACACACGCACACACACACACACACACACACACACACACACACACACACACACACACACGACTTCAAATGTCAGGGAGCCACGAATAGAGCAGACATTTACATCATCACCCCGTGCATCCACACAACATTTATTAAACACAGGCACAAAGAGAGACGTGAATAATAAACCAAACGTAAACCCTGGGGAAAATCACAAGGATTCATATACAGGGACATTCACATGTAAGACACAAACAGAATGCAAGACAAATGTCACATACAGTACATATACCTGGGTTACACACACACACACACACACACACACACACACACACACACACACACACACACACTTTCAAAGCAAATAACATTAGAAGATGGAAAAATATCATCCCAAGTCAGTCAGCATGGCATTTACACACTAGACCACAATCATGTACATTTCCACATCAAAAGAGACTACGCACACACACGCACACACGCACGCATGCACGCACGCACGCAAGTTGTAGAACACAACCTACATAAACATCTGTACAGTAGTACACAGGAAACTCCAGGGGTGTAATTATAAAGATGTCTGGAGACGTCTTGGGCACTGAATGTGTTTAGGATATATATATAATGACCCTAAAACGTCCCGGGCACCCTAGGGTGTAATTATAAAGACGTCTGCAAACGTCTTGGGCACTGAATGTGTTGAGGATGTTAACCCCTACGTGGACCAAGTGCATTTTCAGAGCATGTTTATTTTAATGATCAATCAACTGACTTTGTTTTCCGGCCTTGGATCAATGGAACTAACATCTAAGCCAATTATTTTTACCCCTTTTTTTTCTCCCCAATTTAGTCGTTGTGCCAATTAGTTCCTCCCCAGACACATTTCTGTGTTGTCAGTCACTGCTGTAGTTGTTCCCTATACTGGTTCACCCACCAATGAGGAGCCCCCACCAGGATGGGCTACCAATGAGGAGCCCCCACCAGGATGGGCCACCAATGAGGAGCCCCCACCAGGATGGGCCACCAATGAGGAGCCCCCACCAGGATGGGCTACCAATGAGGAGCCCCCACCAGGATGGGCTACCAATGAGGAGCCCACACCAGGATGGGCCACCAATGAGGAGCCCCCACCAGGATGGGCCACCAATGAGGAGCCCCCACCAGGATGGGCCACCAATGAGGAGCCCCCACCAGGATGGGCCACCAATGAGGAGCCCCCACCAGGATGGGCTACCAATGAGGAGCCCCCACCAGGATGGGCCACCAATGAGGAGCCCCCACCAGGATGGGCCACCAATGAGGAGCCCCCACCAGGATGGGCCACCAATGAGGAGCCCCCACCAGGATGGGCCACCAATGAGGAGCCCCCACCAGGATGGGCTACCAATGAGGAGCCCACACCAGGATGGGCTTTCTTCCTACTCCTCCCGCCCAACACTCCACCCTGACAGGTGCCGTCCCCAGCATAGACATATAAACGTAGACGCCTCTTCCGTCAAAATTGAAGGCACAATTTTCCCAGGGATTCCTTGCGAAGCATGAGCAGAAGCTTGTCAAGCTTCCGCGTGCGTAACATAAGTCCCGGAAAAGACGCGCTGTGATTGGCCAGTAGTCACTTGAGTGAGGTCACTTGGGCAGCGACTCAGCGTGCCTTCAGCGTTTCCCTATGGCACTTCATGACTCAGCGTGCCTTCAGCGTTTCCCTATGGCACTTCATGACTCAGCGTGCCTTCAGCGTTTCCCTATGGCACTTCATGACTCAGCGTGCCTTCAGCGTTTCCCTATGGCACTTCATGACTCAGCGTGCCTTCAGCGTTTCCCTATGGCACTTCATGACTCAGCGTGCCTTCAGCGTTTCCCTATGGCACTTCATGACTCAGCGTGCCTTCAGCGTTTCCCTATGGCACTTCATGACTCAGCGTGCCTTCAGCGTTTCCCTATGGCACTTCATGACTCAGCGTGCCTTCAGCGTTTCCCTATGGCACTTCATGACTCAGCGTGCCTCAGCGTTTCCCTATGGCACTTCATGACTCAGCGTGCCTCAGCGTTTCCCTATGGCACTTCATGACTCAGCGTGCCTCAGCGTTTCCCTATGGCACTTCATGACTCAGCGTGCCTCAGCGTTTCCCTATACTATGGCACGTCCACTTGACTTCCTGCCTTCATTGCAGACACGTCGCTCCAATGAACACACATATGACTCGGCCAGTGAGTCATCTATTCTTTTTAATATCTATGGTCCCCAGCCCGTAGTTGTATGTGCAATGACCTTCCCGCCTGGCTTCCCAGCCCCATCCCCCGAACACGCGCCAAAATGTCTTCACATTAGCCTCGGAAACCCAGACGTTTTTATTTATTTTCGCATGGACGCCCAACAAAGCCGTATACGCACCACGGTGGATTAGAACCCACAACCTCAGTGGTGGTGCATGGGCAGGGACTTTTAACACTGCGCCATCCGAGCGCAAGGTTTTAAAGAAAGAAACAACAGGACATCTTTTTACATTATTTTGATATTATCATAGAATCTTAGTGTTTTGCCAGTTATTTGGGGGCCGACTTGCAATATGCTCATGGCCCACCAGAGGTTGAGAATCACTGAGCCACAGCACAGGATGGCATTATGTGCCGTAGACAGCAGGAAGGAGACATGGACGCTAGGTATTAATGTCCCCTACATGGGTGTGTTGTCATTTAGGGTAGATCTCGGATTAGTGTGTGTGTGTGTGTGTGTGTGTGTGTGTGTGTGTGTGTGTGTGTGTGTGTGTGTGTGTGTGTGTGTGTGTGTGTGTGTGTGTGTGTGTGTGTGTGTGTAATAGAGAAAGCTGGGGTCAATAACAGAGATTACAGATTAGGGTCAATATAGATGAGATTAAAGGTTAGGATGGGGTTAAAAGTGTCAAGTCCTTTATACACATACCACAGCCAATCTACACGCATCGCAAACGCGCGTGACACAGTCGCACGACAAAAGATGAACAATTCACACCTTTGACCACGATGAAAGCTAAAATGCTTGTCTGTGGTCACCGACTGGCAGTTACACCGGCAAGGTCTCATTGGCCTTTCAAACACCATTTGCATTCTCTGTGTTTAATTTAATAGGCTAGGGTTAAGTACTGTATCGGAAGTCAGCCTCTCTCAGGGGATTTTAGAACGTGAAATATTCATAAATGTGCCTCATTAGAGCAGAAGCTCTTGTGTAATGCGGGGGGTGGTGGTGGTGGAGGTGGTGGTGGCGCTCCTGTCTGGTAAGTTAATTAAAAAACAAGAAAATATATTCTGCACGTTCTTGCAGCGGTATGAAATTTGACTGGAATATCTTTTTAAGGGTATACACTATATAGGTGATTACACCTGGTGCGCTGGTGGATAGCGTGAGAGAGTTGGGGAGGAGGACGCCAGACCCTCGGGTCCCGTGCGTTTGTTTTTAGACCGATTAAAAAGTGTGTCGTAGCCCGTGAAAAAAAACGTTAAAAAAAAAGAAAAAAGGAGCGCTTGGCCACATCATTTCGGATGAAAAACGACGGCGTGATTCTCCGCTGCTGGAACGGTCATTGTTCCATTGTTCTGTTGTGATGGTCCCGCGGCAGCCTGCATGCTGCTGGCCTCGGTCCCAGGCTTACTTATCCGCGAAAAGAAAAGCCTGGTCACAACGTAAGGCAGAGAAGCTATCGGCGGATGTATCCTCCGGAACTTCCGTCAGATGTATTTCCCCCGGATACGATATTTTCCCAACACAACACATGTAAACTGATTTGTAAAGCATCAACGTCATTTCCTTGGGCGATACTTCCGCTAAATCCCGCAAC
>NC_139705.1:26141460-26191460 GCF_964188405.1 Protomyctophum parallelum | reverse complement strand
CCTCATGCTTCCTTCTACGCATGAGGAGTCCAAGCTGCTTCTTTTCACCTGACAGGGGAGAGTTTCTCTGGCCGGATGTAGCACGTGGAAGGAACACGTTATTCCAACCAGTTTCTTTCTCCTCCATCAGGTGCCCAGGCTGGCCAGCGGGAGGTCGTTTAGAGACCACGATTACTGCATATTTTTGAGGGTACCTATTTTTTTAATGGTAGCGATTCAGGGCTGTAGCCAGGCTAGGTACACACTATACTCTCTAGTACATTCATTTCTATATTCGAAAGATGTATCTACAGGGGCATGCCACATATAGGCTCTGGCCTGACAGCATGGCGCGTGTTCGAGACCTTTCCTGCATGTCTCTCCCCTTCTCTATCTCCCTATTTCCAGTCCATCTTCACTGTAACTATCAATAAAGGCACAAAAGCGAAACAACAAAACAAAAGAAATAGGCCCATCTACAAGGAATTTAAAACATTAAGGCAAATGCATACAAATATGCAGCATTTAGACTGACCTTCCTTTTCAATTAAAAATACCAGAGTTGAATAGAAAGTGTGTGTGTGTGTGTGTGTGTGTGTGTGTGTGTGTGTGTGTGTGTGTGTGTGTGTGTGTGTGTGTGTGTGTGTGTGTGTGTGTGCGTGTGCATGTGTGTGTGTGTGAGTGCGCACGCTCATCCATTTGTATATGCATGCATGTGTGTGTGTGTGTCCTTGTCTCTTTCTGTAGGAACTAAAGAATCCCACTCTGCTTTGTCTGCCTGTGGCCTTGGACACACAGACACACAGACACACAGACACACACACACACACACACACACACACCATTTTGTCTCCTATTGAGCGTCTATTTCATGTACACAACATGCACTGTCTCCTATATACTGTATATATCTCTTGATGAAAACATTCTCTCTTTTGCTATAGTTTCTCTTCCTCAAAATATCTCAAACACTCAGAAACTCACTGCCTTGCTCTCTCTTGCCACTGCACTTTTATTTTCAAGTTGACACCATGAGCAACCAAGCCCCAACATATAATTGATCTTTCTTTCTTGATCGAGTGTCTTTCTCTCTCTCTTGATGTTTCTTTCAGTTGGTCCGTTTATCCCCATTATTTCCTCACCCAACACACACCCAACCACAGCTATACTTTATGTCCCTTGTTCTCTTACACCCACCATGTATCTCATTTCCTCTCCTCTTTCACCTAAACACACATAAATATACCTGCACGCACGCACGCACGCACGCACGCACGCACGCACTCTCTAATTCCATCCTGCTAGACATACTATTTCAAGGCCCATGCTCACCATGGCAACTGACAGAGAGGCGACAGTGGCCTTGACTGTATACACACAGGCTGGATTCAAGACACGTGTGCGCACGCACGGACGCACGCACACACGCACATTGTACGTATAGTCGTACTCTAGGTTTATATCAATCCTGAGGTCCAAGGTTCCTTATTGGTATGCCCTGTGTACACGTGCGTCAAATATACCACTGTCCGGGCCTGGGACACGGCTGAGCGGTCCAGGCTTCTAGGCCGGCTTCTAGGCCGGTGTGGCGGGTTCGAGTCCCGAGCCCGTCGGCCTTTGCCGCATGTCTCCCCCCCCCCCCCCCACATCTCTCTCCTCCTTTACTATCGAATTACTGTACCCTATCAATAAAGGAAAAAATATATCTTAAAAAAAGAATACTTTTGTCCGCTTCCTTGGGCTTTGCAGCAGCATAGAAGAGTGCCGCCACTTGGATCCGAGTACGTTTAGTGTAGGCTCAAATACTAACTCAAATAAACCATAGAATCATTGGGCCAGTTTATTTACACAGCACATTTCAACAACATAATTCAAACAATTAATTCCGGGACTGTAACTCCGCGTGTAGTATTGATCTCTTCCTTTCTCTGCCTTTTAACTCTTTTAACACAATTATAATTTTTTGGACTACAACATGCTGTGGAGGCTGTTCTTGTTTCGCATTGTAATGGCGGCATGTTTTTCTCTTCAACAACAAACCATCAGACTATTTTCATCGATCATATTGGCGTATACTCCAAAGGTAATACGACAATCTAGGCAGCGTAGAATATTGGATTAAATAGCGGGGAACAAGGGTTACGCAGTAGAACTGTTAAAGGTACAATTCACCTTTAAATTATACCACTATTCCACTCATCACTCATTCCTCTCTCTCTCTATTGAACTGTGTGTAGAACACTATTCTATCACCCATTGTACCTTATTTTGTGGCTGCTACATATATTTTGCTGCCAATATTGAACATTTGGTTAAGAAGTGGAAATGGTTAAAATTCCCTTTTAAATTCCAGCATTGAAACATCTCTGTCTCTATCTCTCTCTGGTATCTTTTTATCCAAATGCGTGCATGCGTGTGTGCGTGCGTGCGTGTGTCAGTGCTCCAAACATGAGCAAACAGTGATGAGTGAAGCCCTGGCCATATGTTGAGTACATTATGATGGGACGGCTTCATTAGAACTCTGGGTGGCATCAATCACCGTGTCTTTACAGCGACCGCATGCACCCTCCAATCGCACGGCTCAGGCTGTCACTGGAGCTACTCGAAAGCACAGTCCACGCACGCACACACACACACATGCACGCACACACGCAAGATGAGAGAGCAGATGTCCTCTCTGTCGTGTCATGCCATGCCTTGTCTGTCAGTGTTGAAGAGTGTGTGTGTGTGTGTGTGTGTGTGTGTGTGTGTGCGTGCGTGCATGCGTGCATGGGTGCACACATTGAAATGCCACAAATCATTAATTCAGCACCCGATTGCCGTGAAACTTTCACGCAAGGCCATTTTCATATCGTCCTTAACACTTTATGTAAAATACTTAGAATTGCCTTGTTGAAATGTGCTGTACAAATAAACGTATCTTGCCTACATTGCTATGAGCTGAAGTGCGGTGTGTGTGTAGTGATTAGATCAATGCCACAACAGGTGTATCGTCACACCCAGCGCAGAGCAATTAGTTTGGGACTGGGGCCAGGTGAGAGTGCTTAAATCAGCCACTGCGGGGGGGAGGGGGCGGGGGGGGTTTCCCTTTAAGCGCTGCAGAAAACTGCAGCGTTGTCTCTTGGGTGGTAGACTCATTAGGCTAATCTCAACACACACACACACACACCCACACACACACACACACATCTTGAAGAGATGATAGAGAATTATTCAGAGACCCTCACTTTCCCACTGCGCTGTTATGAAACTTTGATTTGTCTCCAAGCGACACTCACATTAAAACACTCAGGATATATTACTCATGCTGCGACGTCTGTGTGTGTGTGTGTGTGTGTGCGTGTGTGTGCGTGTGTACTGTACGTGTGTTCTTGTGGTCTTTGGTGCATGTGTGTGTAAACTCCTTTTGTGTGTGTGTCTGTGCTTACACCCCATGAGCATCCATTCATGCTCTTCGTGCACTTATATAACAATATAATTGTGTGCACGTGCGTGTGTGCGTGTGCAGCGTGTGTGCGTTGTATGCTAGGAAGTGAATAAATGCTAGCGTTAGCTTGCAGGTTGGCAGGATACAACAGGAACAGCGATAGCTCCATGCTTCCTCACTCTGAGCTGTCATGCCTGGCGGGCTCTGTTCTCTTCTCTCTTTCTTTTCCTCCCTCACACCCCGCTTCCCTCTATTCATCTCTCTTTCTCTCTCTCTTTCTTCCCTCTATTCATCTCTCTTTCTCTCTCTCTTTCTTCCCTCTATTCATCTCTCTTTCTCTCTCTCTTTCTTCCCTCTATTCATCTCTCTTTCTCTCTCTCTTTCTTCCCTCTATTCATCTCTCTTTCTCTCTCTCTTTCTTCCCTCTATTCATCTATCTTTCTCTCTCTCTTTCTTCCCTCTATTCATCTCTCTTTCTCTCTCTCTTTCTTCCCTCTATTCATCTCTCTTTCTCTCTCTCTTTCTTCCCTCTATTCATCTCTCTTTCTCTCTCTCTTTCTTCCCTCTATTCATCTATCTTTCTCTCTCTCTTTCTTCCCTCTATTCATCTCTCTTTCTCTCTCTCTTTCTTCCCTCTATTCATCTCTCTTTCTCTCTCTCTCTCTTTCTTCCCTCCATTCATCTCTCTTTCTTCCCTCTATTCATCTCTCTTTCTTCCCTCTATTCATCTCTCTTTCTTCCCTCTATTCATCTATCTTTCTCTCTCTCTCTCTTTCTTCCCTCCATTCATCTATCTTTCTCTCTCTCTTTCTTCCCTCTATTCATCTCTCTTTCTCTCTCTCTTTCTTCCCTCTATTTATCTCTCTTTCTCTCTCTCTCTCTTTCTTCCCTCCATTCATCTCTCTTTCTCTCTCTCTTTCTTCCCTCTATTCATCTCTCTTTCTCTCTCTCTTTCTTCCCTCTATTCATCTCTCTTTCTCTCTCTCTTTCTTCCCTCCATTCATCTATCTTTCTCTCTCTCTTTCTTCCCTCTATTCATCTCTCTTTCTCTCTCTCTTTCTTCCCTCTATTCATCTCTCTTTCTCTCTCTCTCTTTCTTCCCTCTATTCATCTCTCTTTCTCTCTCTCTTTCTTCCCTCTATTCATCTCTCTTTCTCTCTCTCTTTCTTCCCTCTATTCATCTCTCTTTCTCTCTCTCTTTCTTCCCTCTATTCATCTCTCTTTCTCTCGCTCTTTCTTCCCTCTATTCATCTCTCTTTCTCTCGCTCTTTCTTCCCTCTTTCTCTTCGCATCTTTCCAAAACTTTTCTCTAAACTTTCTCTAAACTCTGGGATTCCTCTTCTCTTTGATCTCCAGCTGTAAACTGTTAGTTTTGCTGCCTCTTTCTTGTCTTCCTTCTTTAATGTATGACAATTCTCCGTCTCTCCGCCTCTCTGTCTGCATCTGTCTATAGCTGTGCATACTATTGTTCTCTCTCTTTGCCCTCAGGGGTTTATCTCTTCCCTGTCTGGATCTCTACATTCATTGTCTCTCTTTTAATCCTCTCTCTCTCTTCCTCTCTCTCTGTCTCTCTTCCTCTCTCTCTCTCTCTGTCTCTCTCTCTCTCTCTCTCTGTCTCTCTCTCTCTCACACACAACACTCAGAGTAGCTGTCACCTCAGTGCTTGCTAATAGGGATTCAAACTGCCACAACATTATTCAGTACTGTATATCTGCCTCTCCCTAACACTGTGTGCGTGCGTGTGTGCGTGCGTGTGTGCATGCGTGCGTGCGTGTGTGCGTGCGTGGGCATTAAATGTGTAAATTCTACAGTAATACAGTAAATGTTTGTACTGTGTCTGCCGTTTGTTGCTTCTCTCTGTGCTGCATTTAATATGCAACATACTTATTGACAAACTGCTCTCTCTCTCTGCTGGGTTGTCTGTCATTTTAGTAGTGGCTAGTAGTCTCTAGTCTCTGTGCTGCTGACTCACCGGGCTCACAGACGCAGGTGTGCCGCTCCCATTGGTCGGCGCAGCGGCTGTGGGCGGGGCAGGGGGAAGAGACACAGGGGTTGCCCACGTTGCAGCCAGTCTCCACCTTGATGGCCCTGGAGGGGCGGGGCAGGGGCGGAGCATCAGGCCTCACACCCAGCCTGACCCCCTGGAGAGAGAGAGACAGCCAAGAGAGGGAAGAATGAGACTTTAACACAGTGGTTCCCAAAGTGGGGTCCTTTAGGGAGTTCCAGGGGGTCCCCAGCTAAATGACAGTTTGGAACCAAGTGGACCATTACGGGTCTGTAACTCTGAGAGTGTACAAACCGAACCAAATGGGTCCATTTGGTTCCGTTTGTACACTCTCAGAGTTAAATTAACATTGATTTTACAATATAAATTGCCGGTACCAGGGATACAAATGCCATTCAATGGGGGTCCGTAGAGAGAGATGAGAGAGAGAAAGAGAGAGAAAGAGACCCCCTTGTTTGTTTCCAGCTTCCATCCCTGAGCTACTACTGACCTGTATACAGCCTTTGATGCCATTCTGAACCTCTCCAGATCCCAGCACCCCTCCAACATGGAGGTGTTTCACCTTCAGGCCATGGATCTCATTACCTACAATCACTGTACCCTGCAGGTAGAGACAGGCAGAGACAGAGACAGACACAGACACAGAGAGACAGAGAGAGTACTGTTGAGTAATGTTTGAGACAGTTTCATGTTCATTCTCTGGCCTGGAGAGAGCTGTACTGCCAGTATTGACAATGTATTAGAGTAATATTGACAGGGTAAGTTGCACTGCAACAAATATGAAAGCAAAATCAATGGAGGCCCTTTTATCTGCATTTCAGAAAGCGCTCAAATGTCAGAGGATGCTGAATGCGACAGCAAGGTCACACCCGGTAATGAAGCCATACTTATGACATATTTATCATAAAGACTACTTTAACTGCTGCCTAATTGGCCATTAAAACTCTGCAATCATTTGTACTGTAGTGCTTGATGCACTTTGAAAACCTGTTTAAAACAGCAAAGAGAATAAATATGGAACTGGAGCTGCCAGCTATAACAGCTCATTAATATGTTAAAGACAAACACATAACACAGTATATGAAACCTTGTGTTATGTATTAAAAAGCGACAGGTGCGTAGGAGTAGACCAAACGTGTTATGTTAAGTTACTTTTCAGGAAATGTGGATCTAATTTAGTTATAATTTAGTCACAAGCTCTTGTTAATACATTTCATTGGTTAAATATGTATAAAACCCACACACAGATGATTTTAACCACTTCCCATATTTGGGCAATATGTGAACATTTCCAAAGAAATGAAAAGCAACACATAACACACATACTGTATGCAGACACCTGTGTGTAGTTCATAACACACATACTGTACTGTACGCAGACACCTGTGTGTAGTTCATAACACACATACTGTACTGTACGCAGACACATGTGTGTAGTTCATAACACACATACTGTACGCAGACACCTGTGTGTAGTTCATAACACACATACTGTACGCAGACACCTGTGTGTAGTTCATAACACACATACTGTACACAGACACATGTGTGTAGTTCATAACACACATACTGTACGCAGACACCTGTGTGTAGTTCATAACACACATACTGTACTGTACGCAGACACATGTGTGTAGTTCATAACACACATACTGTACGCAGACACATGTGTGTAGTTCATAACACACATACTGTACTGTACGCAGACACATGTGTGTAGTTCATAACACACATACTGTACGCAGACACATGTGTGTAGTTCATAACACACATACTGTACTGTACGCAGACACATGTGTGTAGTTCATAACACACATACTGTACGCAGACACCTGTGTGTAGTTCATAACACACATACTGTACTGTACGCAGACACCTGTGTGTAGTTCATAACACACATACTGTACTGTACGCAGACACATGTGTGTAGTTCATAACACACATACTGTACGCAGACACATGTGTGTAGTTCATAACACACATACTGTACTGTACGCAGACACATGTGTGTAGTTCATAACACACATACTGTACTGTACGCAGACACATGTGTGTAGTTCATAACACACATACTGTACTGTACGCAGACACATGTGTGTAGTTCATAACACACATACTGTACGCAGACACATGTGTGTAGTTCATAACACACATAATGTACTGTACGCAGACACATGTGTGTAGTTCATAACACACATACTGTACGCAGACACATGTGTGTAGTTCATAACACACATACTGTACTGTACGCAGACACATGTGTGTAGTTCATAACACACATACTGTACGCAGACACATGTGTGTAGTTCATAACACACATACTGTACGCAGACACATGTGTGTAGTTCATAACACACATACTGTACACAGACACCTGTGTGTAGTTCATAACACACATACTGTACGCAGACACATGTGTGTAGTTCATAACACACATACTGTACGCAGACACATGTGTGTAGTTCATAACACACATACTGTACTGTACGCAGACACCTGTGTGTAGTTCATAACACACATACTGTACTGTACGCAGACACATGTGTGTAGTTCATAACACACATACTGTACACAGACACATGTGTGTAGTTCATAACACACATACTGTACACAGACACATGTGTGTAGTTCATAACACACATACTGTACTGTACGCAGACACATGTGTGTAGTTCATAACACACATACTGTACGCAGACACATGTGTGTAGTTCATAACACACATACTGTACGCAGACACATGTGTGTAGTTCATAACACACATACTGTACGCAGACACCTGTGTGTAGTTCATAACACACATACTGTACTGTACGCAGACACATGTGTGTAGTTCATAACACACATACTGTACTGTACGCAGACATCGGGGAGTTAGGGGGGCTGATGCATGAATCCATGAGGGATTAGTCAGGGGAACTATGGGATTACCAATCCACAGATTAGTGAGGAGAGTAGAACTGTCCCTAGCCATGGTAACATCTGTATGCGTGTGTGTGTGTGTGTGTGTGTGTGTGTGTGTGTGTGTGTGCGTGCGTGCGTATGTGTGGGGGGTTTAGGTTATGGGGTTACAGGGGTAAGGGTCATCAAGCCATATGCATGTGTGGATCTGTGGATATGTGTGTGTGTGTGTGCGCACATGCGTGCGTTCGTGCGTGCGAGAAAGAGAGAGAAAGAGAGAGAGAGCGAGAGAGAGATGCAAAACTATGCTATTGCAATACATAGTATAGCAACACCCTCCTCCACGGCCACCACCTCTCCCCCCAGGCCCACCACCTCTCCCCCCAGGCCCAGACAGACAGACCCTCCTCCACGGCCACCACCTCTCCCCCCAGGCCCACCACCTCTCCCCCCAGGCCCAGACAGACAGACCCTCCTCCCCGGCCACCACCTCTCCCCCCAGGCCCACCACCTCTCCCCCCAGGCCCACCACCTCTCCCCCCAGGCCCAGACAGACAGACCCTTCTCCCCAGCCACCACCTCTCCCCCCAGGCCCAGACAGACAGACCCTTCTCCCCAGCCACCACCTCTCCCCCCAGGCCCAGACAGACAGACCCTTCTCCCCAGCCACCACCTCTCCCCCCAGGCCCAGACAGACAGACCCTTCTCCCCAGCCACCACCTCTCCCCCCAGGCCCAGACAGACAGACCCTTCTCCCCAGCCACCACCTCTCCCCCCAGGCCCAGACAGGCAGACCCTCCTCCACGGCCACCACCTCTCCCCCCCAGGCCCAGACAGACCCTCCCCCCCGGCCACCACCTCTCCCCCCAGGCCCAGACAGACCCTCCTCTCCGGCCACCACCTCTCCCCCCAGGCCCAGACAGACAGACCCTCACCTGGAAGAGACCAAAGTCCAGCCTTAGCGTAGCAACGTAGCGCATCTCCCGCCCGCTGCGCACATCTCTCAGCTCCAGCTGCAGGTCGTGCCAGCGTCCGTCCGCCACCTGCACCTGGTCCAGACGCAGGCGGGCCGGCCGCGTGGAGCCACGCGTCACGGAGAACACCAGCTGACCACTGATCACCTGGAGGGAGAGACGAGGGAGGGGCACTTAAAGAGCAGTGGGTTTCAAAACTCTTTCTTTCTAACTCCATTCTGGACTGTGAACCCCTTTTGGTGTTTTGAAGTGTTATACTTTAGCTGTTGAAAAATAGCAGATCTACAAGCTCGGAGCGTGGCACTCACTTTTCAGGGATTTCTGAAAAGTCTTCAAAATGTGGCGCAAATCTTTGAATATTATATTCTTTCAGTTTTTAACTCAAATCTTTGCTTCTGCGGGGGGGGGGGGGTTTCCCTGGAACAACATATTTTCAGATGGGAGGGGCGACCAATTACATATAATTTTTGGGGTCCTTGACATGAAATAGTTCGAGAACCACTGACATAGAATCATAGGTTTTTCAGAAAACTGTGAGGTGTATTTTTCTCTTCTGAAGAACAAAGAACAGCGTGCAGCGATGTAGGAAAAACCGAGGCAGGTTCAGATGAAGTGGGTTTAAAGCAGACGTCTTTATTTGCAGCCAAAGAACAGTCCACGGTCAAGACAAAAGCACGAAGGAAACAGTCCTCTGGGATCTCTGGATTCAAACACACAGTACTTCGTTTAGCCGAAAATAAGCACCGGATCCAGGAGAAGCCCTTTTCCCTCCTCAACCCTGTCCTTATATTGTAACTAGGTCCCTCTAAGTTCTAACTTTTAGAATATAAACAGCTGAATGATGAATCACAGATATAATGAATACATAGTTAAAACATAACAGGACCAAATGTAAACTGAACAGACTCTTATGAACATAGTTAAACCATAACTAAAAGTATATGAAACAGAAACAGACTTATAGTTAAGCAATGTTTAACGGAACTAAAAATAGAACTACTTAAGACGTGAATTAAAACAGTTTGACCCAATGGAGGAAGTTATAATCTTATAGTCTCATAGTACATTTTAAATCAGTACAAATTGCACTCACTATTAATAGTTAAAGCGTCTATATCTTTCTATAGGGACAGATTCTAACAGGTCATTCTTAAACAGTTTAAATCGAGTAGTAGTTCATTTAAACCCTTGCTTCTAAACCCCCAGCCATTTGGTCTATGCAAACACATGTTCCTGTAATAAACAATAGGATCTGGTTTCATTCACACCTCCGAGAGCCTCAAAGGTTTTTAGAACAATAGATGTGAAATGTAATTATTCTGTCTCCGAGGAGTGAGAGACCCTTTTTGGTGTATGAGATCACTTTAAAACATTTTACTGACCCAATGATATTAGTACTTTGGTTCATTTCTAAGGAATTATACAACAAGACATTTTTAGAATCTGGTCTCAGGTCTAAATGGGTTAAGGGCCCCCATAACTCCATTTGGTTCACCCCCCCCCCCCCCCCCCCCACGCTCCCAAAGGAACCCTGAGGGTCACTTTGGGATCAGAGATTGTTTGACCATGAGTGCTGGCACATTTTACTGTGTTTCCTTCCTTACTACTGTGTTTGTGTTGTATGATTTGCTGTGAAGTGCACAGAGATGGGGTGATGGTGCACTATACATAAAATATATTAAAAATCACACCTGTGTGAAGTGAGGGGCGCTGTTATCATCACACGTCATCATACGTACATACGTACAGTACATCATCTCATTCTCAACCAATGGCTCATCTCATCTCATCCAGTCACGCCGGCCAATCACAATTTGTGTCCTCACTTTTGTCTTCAGTGTTTGCGTTCACACAAACACTCAAAGCTGGGCATAGGGAGGGGCTATAGCGACCCTCAAAAATAAACTGAAACTGAGAGATAAAAGCCAGAGAGAGAGACAAAGGAAGAGGACGAGAGAGATATTTACGTGCGTGTGTGCGTGCGTGTGTGTGCGTTTTACACACTGACCTGAAACAGCAGGCTGGTGTACTGTCCAGCCTGGGCCTGCAGCAGCGTCCCGTCCCTGGCTCTGGTCCTGAAGGTCAGGCCCAGGTACCAGGGAGTACTGATGGTCACCTCGTTCTTCAGGTCCCACCACAGGACGCTGTTGCCCAGGAACCGATGGGGGTGGGGCATCGCTGAGAGGGGGCGGGGTAACGGAATACACATTTAGATCTCATGAAGAGCAGTGTTGATTTCGTCAATGACTAAAACTAAGACGAAAAATGTCCGTCGACTACCTTTTTTCCACTGACGAAAACTAAATGGAAACTAAATGAAAACTAAGCTATGGTGAATAAAACTATAAGACTATATATGCTGACAATTTCGTCAAGAAACCACTGACGTGGCCTCACCGTTGCTGCAGTCCTTGCCTCCGAAGCCTGGCGGGCAGGCACAGGAGAAGGTCTCCCAGGAGACACTGCAGGTCCCTCCGTTCTGACACGGGTTGGACTTGCAGAACGGCAGCTTGGCACTGCAGCCTATCAGAGAGCAGAGAGGAACACACACGGCATCACAGAGGTCACATGAAAGCATGTAATAGGTCCAGAGCGAGGAGGAAGCCGACAGCATCATCTTTCTACTTCAGGAAGTCATTAATGAGTGGTTGAGATTAATTTAACATGCTATTACGGTATGCATTTACTTCCAATAATCAAACACTTGAACCGCCTACTACACTAACCCGGCAGTGTTCCATTGTTGGCGATGAAGCCCGCCAGGTCGAGGGGCTTGTTGTCAATGTGCAGGTCTTTCATACAGCCGATGAACTCTCTGGCACCAAAGGGGAAGTTGTCGGGTACATTGGGAACCCCGCCCAGGAACAAGGGGCCAGTCAAGTCCAGAGATCTGGAAAGAGACAGAGAGAAAGAGGCTTAGAATCGAGCGTAATAATACCTTGATTATACTTTATCTTGCACATCACTGCAGCCGCGAGGGTCTGCGTGGACAAAGGATAGCGTTTGTGTGTCTGCACTCTGCAGACGTGCAGACATTCATGAAAAGGAGCATCGCCTTCACATAATACACAACACAACCTTCTTTCAGACAATGGAAGGACTTTGAGGGGAATGGAGGGGAAATCTACTGCCTTAGATGCAAACTGTTATTCTCCAAAGATCTCAGACACTAATCAAATGTCTTCAGCAAAGTATTTTAAATTTTGCTTATACCATTTAACAAACTTGCCAACAAATATCACCTCAAGTTCAAGTATTTCAACCTCTCCTCAAGAAACGTTGTTCTTTTCTGTCTGGTCAGCATAATGTCCGTGAGATGCAGCAGACTCTTGCCGTTACGTAGACATGGAAAGTATAATGTGGTTTTAAGAAGGATGTTTTGGAGCGATGTGGTCTTTCTACAACAGCCTGTGCGTGCGTGCGTGTGTGGCAGTGGCTCAGGGGTAGAGTGACCGAGTTGGAAACCGGGCTCCCCCAGAGTTAGTGTCAAAGTGTCCTTGGCGCAAGACTCTGAACCCCAAATTGCTCCCGATGTGCTGGTTGGTGCCTTGCATGGCTTCCTCCGGCATCGGTGTGTGAATGTGTGAATGTAATGCACTTGTAATCTCTGTAAAGCGCCTTGGATAAAGGCGCTATATAAATGCACCATTTACCATTTGAACACATAATACGTACATACCAACAGTGCTTTGGATTAACTGAAGTCTGTAGTCTGACGCTAAGTACTTTGTACAAGAGAGAGAGAGAGAGAGAGAGAGACAGACAAGCCAGATTTATACTTCATAAAAAGATTATTGACCTACTGTACAAGCTCACGACGCACCGCGGATGCGCCATGTGGTGAGTTTGTATGTCTGCCACTTTTGGCATATGACAGCTGTACGACGGAGCATAAATTAGTCAAGAGACAGAAAGATATAGACAGAAAGGTAGAAATAGAATGAAAGAGAAAAGGAGTAATAGGAAGCCACAGGAAACACAATAACACAATAAAGCAAGAGATAAAGGAGAGAGAGAGAGAGAAACTAGATGGAGACATGCTGCCGGATTACGGCTAAAAACAATACAAGCTGTACCCCTCCCCCCCCCCCCCCCCCACACACACACACACACACACACACACACACACACACACACACACACACACACACAGATGTCAAACTAGAGTAATACGCTTCACTTCTAGCCCTCAGTCTCCCTGAGAGAACCCTTGCTCCTGTAGTTTTGCTGAATCAACAGTCTTTCATGGCATCCATGAAACTATACTTTCTTGAAGTATACGAAGAACGAGAAGACGAGGGAAAAGGAGGGAAAAAAAGTGCAAGCTTCACAGAGACGATGATGAGACGATGATGAGACGGAGCGAGACGAGGTGAGGATTAACTCATATAAATACACGTCGTAGGCTCTTGGGTTTAATCTCCAAAACGTGCGTTCCGTATACAATGCAGATGTTGATCTGGATTTAATTGTGGAGATCAGATACCAGAGACGCTGTCGTTTAGATGGATGCAGAAAGAGAAAATAAATGAAAATGAAAGATCTATAAGCTCATAGCGTGCTGTTTTTGAAAAATCTTGGAAAATGTGGTGCAAATCCTCGAATATATATTCTTTCAGAGCAAATGTTTTTTAACTGAAATCTTTGCTTCTGGGGGGGGTCTCTGGACCAACATATTTTTAGATGGTGGTTTGTAGCCAAATACAGATACATTCTGACGAATACATGAAAACGGAAAGCCTTTTTTTTTTTTATCTGCCTCATGTCTAAATGGGTTTAGAAAGAAAAGAAGACTGGATGTCTCACTTCTTGCTGCTGGTCTGCCTGCCCTGCGCAGCGCAGCTGTAGTTCCCCAGCTGCGTCCCGAAGCGCAGCGACACGGCGGTGTCACAGTCATCCACGCTCACCACGGCAACCTTCTCATCCGAGGGACCCTGGGCATCACCGCTCATACTGCGCCTAGGCTGGAGACACACGCACACACAAGCGCACACGCACACACGCACACACACACACACACACACACACACACACACACACGCACGCACGCACGCACGCACACACGCAAGCATGCACGCACACATGCACGCACGCACACATGCACGCACACACACAGACAGACAAAAAAAAGAAAACACATGCTCATAAACACAGTTGGAGATACACAAATATATCACACAAAATATACAAATATATATAGTACATACTACATACTAGTACATTAGGCAACATGCAACATCGCCACCCATCCTCTTCACACACAGATGCACGCACGCACGCACGCAAACACGCACGCACGCTTAATCTACACCTACATTATGTTAAGAGGTAAAAGGGATTTAGTTTTTGTTCTATTGGAAAATAGATGAAACATTGTGGGAAGAACACACACTTCCTTGAAAGAAAGAAAGAAAGAAAGAAAGAAAGAAAGAAAGAAGTGTATGTGCACGCTGACACACACTCATACTTACAT
Organism: Protomyctophum parallelum; assembly: GCF_964188405.1. Taxonomy (NCBI): domain Eukaryota; kingdom Metazoa; phylum Chordata; class Actinopteri; order Myctophiformes; family Myctophidae; genus Protomyctophum; species Protomyctophum parallelum. The sequence goes on along the minus strand of NC_139705.1, from coordinate 26,176,701 downwards.
AGCGCATGTTTGGCTGAAGGAAAATGAAAATAAAATGTAAAAGAAATGTAAATGAATGCATGGAGAAAAACATAGTATGAAACACTATCCAACACATACTGTACACCCACCCGCAAAATGGTATGGACACAAATGCGCACCTGCACACGCTCGCACGCACGCACGCACACATAAATAGTATAAAAAACAAGTATAATAAACAACCAAAAAACACGATGCTGCAAAACATAAAAAGATGCACGTAAACACACTGTACGCAGTGTGCGGCATACCATATCCTACTTTGAGAGCGTAAAAGGTACTGAGACACACATGCGCGCACGCGCACACACACACACACACACACACACACACACACACACACACACACACACACACACACACACACACACACACACACACACACAGTAAACTCACGGACCTTGTTGTAATAGTGGATGTGAACTGTATGCCAGCTGCCATCACTCACACCCCCAGGTAGGAAGGGGCTCACCTGAGTTGACGATTCACCTGTGTGTACACACACACACACACGCACACATACACATACACACACACACACACACACACACACGCACACACACACACACACACACACACACACACACACGCACACAGATTATCAACATTTCTTTTTTCTTTACAGGTAAACAGTGCTATAGTATATATTTGGGGGGCTGCCATAGCAAAATTTGTGGAAAGGTCATTCTTTTGGTAAACTCTGAAGTTCACAGATTTGCTTCCAGACAGTATGTGCCGAAGCGAGACATTGAATCACTATCTGCTCCAGTCATCATAATAAACACTCTGAAATGTAGCCATCAGTAGGATGAAGTGGAAAATAAGGATTATACAGTATCCAAAATAAAAAACGCGCGCGAGCGCACACACACATGCACACACACAGCCTATACCTGTTGAGTATTTGAGCACCATTTGTCCATCCTGTATCTCCAGAGCCATGAAGTCGTGTTTCTCGTTGAAGCGTCCGTTGTAGAAGAGAAGTCCACTGCTCTCCAGCGTGGCAAAACTAGACAACACACACACAAAAACAAACATTGTACAGGAAACCGCGGTGTTCATGTAAATATGCATGTTCCATCATGACACACGACTGCGGTGATTCCTCACTGCATACATTAAGAGTGGAGGCCGGAGCCCAGAGGGAATAGCGTTCCTTTAACCTCAGCTGTCTTCTATACCCAGACTCACAATAGCCTATTTTCCACATCAAGGTCAGGGGGGGCTTTTTCTAGACGCTTCTCTGCTGCGCTAGACGGGACATCACCCAGTCAGCCTGCTAATAGGAAACCATTTTCATAACCTCAATAGAACAGCGAGCGCACACAGCATGCCTAATAGGACTGTAGTGAAATCGCTGGCAACGCCATGTAGTACAGTAAGTATTGCGAGTTCATTTAAACTCTCAAGAGGTTAGGCTGTGATTTTTTACTGTTCGCAGCCACAGAACGGCAGTGTTGAAATCGAGGATCACATGTCATGACACAGTTGCCCACAAAATCCTCTCATTTCCACTGCAAGGCTAGGGGGGGGGGATTTTGGAATGCACACAAACATAATAATAAACTAGGACCATACCAGTGATCTTGCCATGTTTTAGCCCATTGATTAACCTATGGTATGTCTCACAGTATATATTTGACATTATAATTTCCCCACAGTAGTTTCTTAGATTTCTGAGGAAGCGTTTTGGATTGAATTAATTTCAGTGCGGAATTCAAATCAGCATGCAGAGACGTATTGGTGAGCGTGTTTGGGGATATGGTCCTGTCTAGGTCAGGGAGTCAGAGACGTATTGGTGAGCGTGTTTGGGGATATGGTCCTGTATAGGTCAGGGAGTCCCAAACCGCGTGCCGATGGAGGCACAGCTCAGTGCAGTGCTGTGGGACAAAGTCCTTGGGATTTTCACTTGCTCATTTGTATGCCTTCTTTGCCTTGGGCACAACATGTTGGAAAAGCGCATGCTGTTGGTAATCCAACACGACTAGATTTCATTCAATGCCTGGTTATTTGAGTCAGGGACAAAGTCCCTGTAGGCTGCCTATGGAAGAGTCTGGTCAGAAACTGTGCCTAGAGAAGAGGTCCACGGGATGATTTAGATCGCGAGTTATTAACGTTTTAAGATTTTCGTTCTCGTTGGCTAAACAGGGGGGGGGGTGGGGAGACATTTTTGATGACGTCCCACTGTTACGCAACATCGAATATTGCGCAACAGGTGCTCCTAGGCTGTGGAGCGATGTGATCGGTTTTCATATCAATACACTTCGTCTTTTGGATAAAACGTCGCCCTGGGCGCTGGGTGTTACTAATAGAAAGGACGGTGAACTTCGTCTTGGGCGATTGGGGTGTTAACAGGAGCTTGTGAGTGACCATATAATAATAATAATAACTACATTGGATCTATTGGAATACAGATTTTTCTTTTTTCTTTCTTTTCCTGAAAAGAAAGAGAAGGATGAGGACAGTGGGACAGAGAGAGAGAGAGAGAGAGAGAGAGAGAGAGAGAGAGAGAGAGAGAGAGAGAGTATTTCATAAACGCAATAACCGGGGCCAATGCTGGCTAATGGAACCAGATCCATGCATGGTGAAGTGGTGCGTTGTCAATGCGATAACCTCGGCACGGAGGGGGGGGGGGGGCTCTATAGCCCTGAGGCTTCACACAGTCTGTTTTCTGCACAAACACCAGAGGGACTTATGATACTGGGGCCAAGGCCAAGTTGACATGTTTATCCCATTTAGACCTGAGGACCATTCTATGACGAGTCTTCTAAATCCTGACAGTTTTCTGTTTTCTGTTTCTGTATGTTTCTCAAACTATCTAATGTCAAGGATCCACATAATTATATGTATTTGGCCCTGCGGAGCCCCATTTGAAAATATGTTGTTCCAGGGACCCCCCCCCCCCCCCTTCCCCAGAAGCAAAGGTTTGAGTTAAAAAACGTTCACTGTGAAAGAATGTATATTCAAAGATTTACATTTTCACGAAAAAAAGAAAAAAAAAGATCTACAAGCTCGTAGCGCGGCACTCGGCTATGAGTTTGTAGATCTGCTATTTTTCAATAGCTAATATATAACATGATGCTTATAAAACACCAAGAGGGGTTCCCGCCCTGAATAGATTATACAGTTGTATCAAAAGCTCCATTAGCTGATTTGAGAGCAAGCAAAATAAAAAAAATAAAAAATAATCTGGGCTTCAAAAGATGTTTGTCTTACAAGGGCATTTAATTCTCTTCCCGAGTGAGTACTGTATGACCGTCATCATAAAACCAGGGAAATAAACGAATGCTTTTGATAGATGAAATCATGTGTCGGTGGAGCCTGGTACAACAAATATCTCTATTTCAAGCAATTTCATCAGGATAAGTAATTATTTCTTTAGTAGCATTCCACTGTATCAGCAGGAATTTGTACTGGTATACCGGTACTCTCTTTGAAATAAAAAAAAAGCACTGGCATTTTTTTTTACAGGAGTTACATTATTTAATAATGACCCTGTTGGGACCAAACTGGAACTGTAAGCAAGCAGCAGCCCAGAGCTGACAAATGGAACATTGACATCAATGTTCATGTTCTGTGGATGTAACAGCTGGAAAGAATGATATATATTTATTATTATAAACATTATGAATAAAAAACACCCCATTGCTATAAGGATCTTTAAAATTAATCTTAATATATGCACCGCTTCTGGTATACTATCTAGGAGAGATGGAGGATGGGTTGTTGCAGCATGTAAGACCACTCTGCTAGCCTTCATGTTTAAATGCAGAAACATAATTGACAGTGATTTGGAAGTCAAGGTTCAGCAATAGCCACATCTCACAGGATCTCAAGGAAGAGAGCAATGAAAGGCTAATGGCCTACTGTATCCCAGGGGTGGGAGACTTTGAAGATGGAGAGGGCCACTATATTTCCACACTCACTCCAGAGGGCCACATTATGCATATTTCTGTCGTAGCAAAAATAGCCGATCTACAAGCTCAAGTTTTGAGCTTGTAGATGAGCTATGTTTTCTATTATTTGCTATTTTTTTCCTATATTTGAATTGGAATCCTGAAAAGTAACATTTTTATTTTATTTCAAATGCATTTACTTATTACTTATGTTAACTTTATGAATGTGAATGCAAATACATTGACCATAAAAAAGACAATAAAATACTAATACTAGTCATTCTGAAGTAATTAAAGCGGGTCATGTTTGGAATTGTATCAGCTGAAATCAATAATATATCAGTATTCCGATATTAACCTGCAGGGCCACATTAAGTGAAGGTGGGGGCCGCATGTCTGTCTGTCTGTCTGTCTGTCTGTCTGTCTGTCTGTCACACAGCAACATCCAGAGTGTACAGATCGACCCCTTCGGGGCAGCGGTGGTGATGGTGGGATATGATTTGACAAGACTATTCAACCATGCAAGCTCACATACAGTATGTGTCAGTATGTGCTTATTGTTGAGACACATTCCTGTACAACTTCTGAATAGTGAACAAGTGCCTGACTTTGATTAAGAAGGCAGAAAGCAGCACATGACGGGTGATTTGCCTACAATCAATGGTAATAGGGGGGAGGGTGGCAGCACACACACACTGCCTTAACCCATTCTGGGCGGGAACCCCTTTTGGTGTTTTAAGCATTATGTTATACTTTAGCTATTGAAAAATAACAAGCTCATAGTTACGAGCTTGTAGATCTGCTATTTCTTTTTATCGCAAATCTGAATATTATATTCTTTCAGACTGAACATTTCTTTGCATCTGGGGAGTCCCTGGAACAACATATTTTCAGATGGGGGTCGGTGGCAAATTACATATAGTTTTGGGGGTCCGTGACGTGAAAAAATGTGAGGATCACTGACATAGAAACATAGGTTTTTCAGAAACGGATTTAGAAGGCATTTGTAGAATGGGTTCTCAGGTCTAAATGGGTTAATAGCTCACGCACAATCAATAAGAGCACATCAAACCATAACAAGGCCAGACCATCATGATTCTATATACCAACCGAATCACCTTGGCAACAACCCCAGGCGGGCCCCACATGCACGTAACCCTGGCAACTACTATTAGCGGCGAGCACATCGCCCATGGCAACCATCCCATAACGTGGTGCCAGATTGGTGTGTGAACTGACGGAGGTGCATCACTTCAGATCACGTCGTCTCGTGGGAGACCACTTGGCACGTGAGGAGAGTGACACGGAGGTGGGCAACAAAGACAGAGCACCGCTGGAGAACAAAGACGCTGGCAGTACACTTTGACATTGTTCTCACCTGGGGAGCTGGAGAATCCAGACATCCAGTCCAGACAGACAATCCAGTCCAGACATTCAAATCAGCTCCGTTTATTCCATCGACTAAAACTATGACGAAAAATGTCTTGTCGCACTACCCTCGACTACCATTTTCGTTGACGAAAACCAAACTAAAACCAAATAAAAACTAAGCTATGATGACTAAAACTATATGACTAAATATATTGAGAATTTCGTCAACAAATAAAAACTATCTTAGACTAAATTGTCAGGGAGGGACTAGTGGAGAAGAGATCCAGTAGAACTAAAAGGAACATTTGACCCCATCAAGGCCCGCCAACATACATTTTAGTCGACTAAACTGTAGATTAAGACGACTAAAATCGTATGATAGTTAGTTGACTAAAACTAGACTAAAAGTAAAACATTTCAATGACAAAAATATGACTAAAACTTGGTTCAAAAGAAAAAACAACAAACAAAGAAAAAAACGACATCAAAATGTGCTGCCCCCACCAAACCGTCCTCCTGCACTCTTGTGTGTTACCAATCTCATTCATTACAAACACGGATTGTGTTCGCAGCACAAATAGAGTGGTTCCATTAACTGTGCCTCTCTCATGTGACTCCAGCCTGCTTTAAGGAATTTCCTGTCCCTATTTGAAGGCAAAATATTTCCTCAGATGTCCAATAACATTATGTACAAGTCATTCACACCATGTGAGCTTGGAGAGTCTAAGTGTACAGTAGATCATTTACAATTGCTCTGGGCACTATTCAGATGTTGTACTGTTGTATCATATGTCCTGCTGTCTGTCCCTGTAGCTGCTACCTTCTGGGGGTAGATGGTATTCACATTTGTACGCCAGCGTGAATAAATATGCATCTAAATTGCATATATATTTGCATTCTGTATACACAACGAGTTTTCTGAAAAACGCATGTTTCTATGACAGTGGTTCTCAAACATATTCATGGCAATGACGGCCCCCAGAATTATCTGTATTCTGTATATGTAGTTCCAGGGACCCCCCCCCCCCCACCCCCCCCACCCCTCCAGGGACCCCCCCCCCCACCCCCCCCACCCCTCCAGAAGCAAAGATTTGAGCTAAAAACGTTTGCTCTGAAAGAATATATATTCAAAGATTTGTGCCACACTTTCACGATAAAAAGAAAAAGCAGACCTACAAGCTCGTAGTGCGGCACCGAGAGCTTGTAGATCGGCTATTTTTCCAATAGCTAAAGTAGCCATGACATAATGCTTAAAGGACAACTTTAGTTTTTTTCAACCAAGGTTCATGTTTTAGGTTGTTATTAGAGAAAGTAAAATATGAGTGTTAATTTTCTTTCAATTGCTGCTTTCTTTTGTTTTGGGGATTTTAGCTGTTTTTGACAGGGGGGCGGGGGCATTCGAGCATGGGGCTAAATAGGTATTTTTTTACAAAATATTATGGCGATTTATTTTATTATTATTTACTATAGTCCTGTGACAAAGCACATTTCAATGTTCGTATGCTTTATTTTGCCAGATGCATGTTATTATTTATATGAAGAAAGGTAACATGTGATGCTGATTATTTAAATGGTTACTTCTATTTCACAAGTATGGTAATGAGCCTTGTACAGGGGTGAGTGACAGCTGTCAGTGATTGGTTGATTGTCACCACCCAAGGTTATGAATAGAGGGAGTGACACACGGGGAGTGGGATCGCCAAACAAACAGAGTGCAAGCCTGCACGGAGGAAGAGAGGAGCTTCAGGCGCCAGATAGGGTTTGCATTACGACCGCTATTGAAGGTGTAAACGAACTTATCTGCAGCCATAGTATTTATAAAGAACTGTCGGGCCCAGCGGACTGGGCATCACGGGTGCCGCTGCCGAGGGGAACCGGAGTCGGAACGGAGGATAACCAGCCGGTGATTGGATGCTATCAGGGCTACTACTGCTACCGGTGAGACCGTTCCGAGATTGTTCTATGTGGATTGGATTACAAATATAGGGGTACCCCGAACATTTTTCATATTTTCGTTGATCGTTTTTGGAGCAGAGGAACTTTTTCGTTGCGTTGGGAAGTTAATTGGGACAGTCGTATAGACTCTTGCGTGCGCGCGCCTCATCTGAGGGGGACGTCGGACGCGGACGTTATTCTCTGCTGACTTAGGGGGGGTTTGGGAAATAACTGTTGTTTTGGTGGTTTAAGTTGCGAGCCTGTTTATTTTATTTAATAGGGACAGAGACCGGGAGAGGCGTTATCACTGAAGTGTACTGTGACTACTGTATACTGTTGATTCGGTCAATGGCTATGTCTGGCTATTCTCTATATAAAGAATTCTGAATATAACCCTACGATCCCGCTTAATTTTTCCTTAGTTAATAATTTGCCTTGCTGTGAAGAGGGCGATTGTTACAGTCCTAATAAACCCCAAGAAATTACATCTGGCCACAAAAGATCACAGGATCTACTGAATGTGACAAACTGACATATTGAGCCTATACACACACACACAGTATAAGCCTTCCCCCAGTAGGCTACCTTCACATTCAGTAGATCCTGTGATCTTCTGTGGCCAGATGTAATTTCCTGGGGTTTATTAGGACTATAGTAAATAATACAAAGATAAATCACCATCAAATTTGGTAAAAAAAATACACATTTAGCCCCATGCTTGAATGACCCCGCCCCCCTGTCAAAAAGAGCTAAAATCCCTAAAACGAAAGAAAGCAAACAAAAAGAAATGTAACACTAACCTTTTAGTTTCTCTAATAACATCCTAAAACATGAACCTTGGTTGAAAAAAACTAAAGTTGTCCTTTAAAAACACCCAAAGGGGTTCCCGTCCTGAATGGATTGAATAAATATAACTGTAATATACTACGACGTGCCAATTCATTTCACACAGAGTTTCAGAGTATTGTCTGTATATTGCCTGCATGGGTTTTGTGTTCCGAGTGCAAAGTGCTGTTCATGGGGGCGCTCGGAGGACGTGATCTGTACATCTATGATGCCACGTTTTTTATTTCCTTTGTCCTGCATGCCCATAGTGCATGCCACAGACACAGCTATAACCCATTCAGGACGGATTGGTGTTTTAACTTGCATCATGTTATAATTTAGCTATTGAAAAATAGCAGATCTACAAGCTTCTAGATCTGCTATTTTTTAAATATCGTGAAAATGTGGTGCAAATCTTTCAATAATATTATATTCTTTCAGAGCGAACGTTTATAACTCTGCTTCTGGGGGGGCTCCCTGGAACTACAAATACAGATAATTCTGGGGGTCCTTGACATGAAAAAGGTTGAGCACCACTGACAGAAACATATTATTATTTTATAATGTGCCTCAGGTCTAAAGGGGATATGGGTTGTGACTGCATGTATAGCCTGCTGAGCCATGTTAGGACTATTATTTGTATAGCACACATGGTTACGCCCAGGGCTTTGTGGCTCCCCGTTGTAGTACAGTGAGTGTATATGGATTTACTGTGGGATTTATAAAGCACTACTACTTGCTTCGTGTTCGGAGGCCATTGGAGGCCATCATTATCACTAATTGTAAGATGACACATCTGTGCCACACATTTCACAACCTAGTGCTGATAAAAGAGGGAGCGAGGCTGTGTCAAGACATTGTGCTCAAAATGAATGTGGCTGTGACGCACGCTGCAATGGCTCCATGGCCATTGAGCTAAATGAATGTGGCTGTGACGCACGCTGCAATGGCTCCATGGCCATTGAGCTAAATGAATGTGGCTGTGACGCACGCTGCAATGGCTCCATGGCCATTGAGCTAATGAATGTGGCTGTGACGCACGCTGCAATGGCTCCATGGCCATTGAGCTAAATGAATGTGGCTGTGACGCACGCTGCAATGGCTCCATGGCCATTGAGCTAATCCTGTGTGCTACTCAACCCGCGGCCCGTGGGCCACACGCAGCCCCTGCTTAACCCATTTAGGCCTGACGTCCAAATTTTAAAATCATTCTGAAAAACCAATTTTTTTTCTATATCAGTGGTTCTCAATATTTCATGTCAAGGATCCCAAAAATGATATGTAATATGCCACCAACCCCCATCTGAAAATATGTAGTTCCAGGGACCCCCCAGAAGCAAAGATTTGAGTTTAAAACTGAAACTCTGAAAGGCAAGCTATGAGCTTGTAGATCTGCTATTTTTCAATAGCTAAAGTATAACATAATGGGTTAATGTATCTGTGGCCCGTCGTGGTCATACCAATCAAAATATCATTAGTTATTCGATTTTTTTTTAACAAGAGATTGTAGGTATAGTATCGTTTTGTTCCAACAACAAACAATAACAGCCTCCACCTTTTGATCTAAACTCTGGCATAGGCCCAAGAGTGTGGCATATACTGTAAGCTCAAATACTTTGGAAATATGTCTGCTGATTCAAGCTAAACGTTAATGTCAATGTATTGCTTACGTATTGCTCAAACGAGTGAACTGAATGAACTGGAATTCGCGTGTGCAGGGCTCTCTAAGAAAATTAGAATTCAATATGGATAAGTACACTAGAATTCAATGTTGACATGGCTCTAATCTGATTCATGACTTTATTTAATGTTAAAATGCATCCAAGTTGTATGCTTCAAGTTTGCATGATTCAAGTTAATCTCGTTAACTGTCTTGGGGGGTTTTGGCATGCTCTCTGATTTTTGCATTGCCTGCTGCTTCGATAACATTCAGAGAATATCTCCAAGAGCGCGGAATGCATTAACGGCAAGTTTTAACTGTATACCATTTGTTGCAATAAATACTACTTTGACGTGAGTATTTCCTGTCTAGAATATATGTGTGTTACTGTGTTTCCTTAATTTTTAAACTAGTCTTGTAGTCTATTACAAAATACATTCTTAAACGTTTCAAGATAATACTGACATTTTTAGCTTGCGGCCCTTGGACTTGTTCCAGGGGGAGTCCCTGGAACAACATATTTTCAGATGGTGGTCTGCAGCCAAATACAGATACTTCTGGGGGTCCTTGACACCACTGGTTTTTCAGAAAACTGTGGATTTAGAAGCCTTTATTTTTTTAGACTTGTCCTCAGGTCTAATTGGGTGAAGAGGCCAAGACAAGTTCATTTCTTTGTACTTACGTCAGGGAGATGGACAGGTGAAACCTCTGCCGCAGACCTCGGAACATGGCGAAGGACTTGGGCGGGAATGAGCGGGAGCTGACGGCACAGTAGGGCCGCTCGTAGCCCCCCGCTGGGCACTCGCAGCGGAACCCTCCTCCAGACAGCTCTCGACAGGTGCCCCCGTTGCGACATACCCCGGGAACACACCTGCCCTGCCTGCGGTCCACCTCACACCGATCACCTGGTGGGCATCAAACACAGAGGTCATGTTGTTAGCAGTGTTTCTTCAATGTTCCCCTAGGGGGACACGGGGAGAACATGCATACTCCACACAGAAAGGCCCTTTCGCCAACCCCGCCTCGGGTATGGGCACTGATGACACGGAGAAGAGAACGCCCAGGACCTTCTAGCTGTGAGGCGACAGCACTATACCGACTGTGCCACCTCGCCTCCCAGCTCCCACCCCTCGCCCCTCTCCCCTCGCCCCCAGCCCCATCGGCCATTAGTCTAGACCCATATTAGTCTTTCGCTAAATGCAGAAAGTAACATTTGGGGGGTTTGGGGAAATCCTTCAATGAATCGCTTCCATATTAGTCTAGACCCATTTTAGTCCATTTCTAAATGCAGAACATAACATTTGTGGGGTTTAGGGAAATCTTTCAATTAATTACTACTATATGTAGTCTTCCCATTTCATGTATTCATTATTCATTTGACGCATTGTGTGAATCCAGTACACTAATTACATCACACAAGAATCTTGGCATTTCCACGCTGCTGTAGAGCAACTTGCTGCACCCAAACTACAGAACGTGTGCACTGTTTAGAAGCAGCTTGTACCCAAACTACAGAACGTGTGCACTGTTTAGAAACTACAGAACGTGTGCACTGTTTAGAAACTACAGAACGTGTGCACTGTTTAGAAACTACAGAACGTGTGCACTGTTTAGAAACTACAGAACGTGTGCACTGTTTAGAAACTACAGAACGTGTGCTCTGTTTAGAAACTACAGAACGTGTGCACTGTTTAGAAACTACAGAACGTGTGCTCTGTTTAGAAACTACAGAACGTGTGCTCTGTTTAGAAACTACAGAACGTGTGCTCTGTTTAGAAACTACAGAACGTGTGCTCTGTTTAGAAACTACAGAACGTGTGCACTGTTTAGAAACTACAGAACGTGTGCACTGTTTAGAAACTACAGAACGTGTGCACTGTTTAGAAACTACAGAACGTGTGCTCTGTTTAGAAACTACAGAACGTGTGCTCTGTTTAGAAACTACAGAACGTGTGCTCTGTTTAGAAACTACAGAACGTGTGCACTGTTTAGAAACTACAGAACGTGTGCTCTGTTTAGAAACTACAGAACGTGTGCTCTGTTTAGAAACTACAGAACGTGTGCTCTGTTTAGAAACTACAGAACGTGTGCACTGTTTAGAAACTACAGAACGTGTGCACTGTTTAGAAACTACAGAACGTGTGCACTGTTTAGAAACTACAGAACGTGTGCTCTGTTTAGAAACTACAGAACGTGTGCTCTGTTTAGAAACTACAGAACGTGTGCACTGTTTAGAAGCAGCTTGTATACAGTTTGTATCATTTAGAAACTGTTGCCATGTGTAAACAATAACAATAAAACCAGTTGTTCTTCCATGCTGTCAAGAGCTAAAACTAGAGAACGCAAACAGACGCGCACGGGAAAATAAACACATAAATTGGCTGCCAGTCAAACAACTGCTAGCGCTGTACAGACCCAGAAACCCTCACCTTCCTAACACGCCCACGCACGTGTCAGCGAGCGTGCGCACACACACACACACACACACACACACACACACACACACACACACACACACACACACACACACACACACACACACACTGTCCTTGAGCAGATTTGCGTGCACACACATGCTGTGTGGCATGTTGCAAACAAAGACATGTGTGCACGGCATGTGCACTCGCTCGCGCACTTTGTATAAAAGATTAAGCAGACAGCTGTGAAACCAGCCTACAGACACACACACACACACACAATCCTTAAGAATCACTGTTCTGAAGACCGCTGAGGGCACACACGCGTGCGCACGCACACACACACATACACACACACAAATTCACTCAGGGACAATGAACACACACATCCATCCCCGTGTTAAAACAAACACACACACACAACCAGATTCTTCCTGTGTCTCTCTCACATACAAATTTACTAACACACACACGCGCACGCACGCACACACACACACACACACGTGCGCAGAGCAGTCATCTTCCAGACAGATGACTGCCCCCCTCCAGGCTGTGTGTTTATGGTGTCTATTGGCACATGGTTTGTGATGCTTTGAGATGCCAGAGTACCCCACTGGCACTGTCCTCACAGCGCGCACACACCGGTGTTCAAACATGTAGAATGCTGCGTCTACAAGCATCAAAGCTTCAACAGGCTGTCATGCATGATGACCCTCTTCCCTCTTTTTGCAGTCTATCCCTCCTTCTCCCCATCGCTTCCTCTTCACCATCACTCCTTCCCCCACTCCCTCCCTCTCCTTTCCTCACTCCCTCCCTCGTACTCTCCTTCCTCTATCCCTCCCTCTCCTTTCCTCACTCCCTCCCTCGTACTCTCCTTCCTCTATCCCTCCATCCCTCCCTCTCCTTTCCCCCCAAAAAACCCTGTATTTCTTTTCATCCGTCTCTCATTCTGTCCATCCATTCTCCCTCATCCTCTCTGTCTCCTCTCCTCTCCTCCCTCTACTGAGGCCGATCATTCAGGTGCCTGGAGCTGCAACACAGCTGCACAGACACAATTTTACTCTGAGAGTGTGGACGGACGGACGGACGGACGGAGAGACAGACAGACAGACAGACAGACAGACAGACAGACAGACAGACAGACAGACAGACAGACACACACACACACACACACACACACACGCACACACACACACACACGTGCACACCCTCCTGTGGGCAGCTTCATCAACATTAAAATAAATAAACCAAAATGTATAAATACTCATTCATTATGGGAACTATGAGACCAAGACCCTTCACAAACTTCACACAGAAATTATGCTCACGCTCCCACACCAACTCTCAGGGAAGTTGTATTTATACAACGTAGTTTCGGGAGAAGAGACCTCCTTCCGCTTGACCTTAACCACTCCTCCCTCATTATCAACAACTCCTCCCTCCTCATCAACTCACCTGCCTTTCATTATCACCCAGCCAATCCCTGGTGCAATCACCACAGCATAAATACACCTGCGATCTCTCAACCAAGTTGTTTGTTCTGCTCCATGACAGACCAAACATGGGTTGTGAGTACTGCACTTGTAGATCGGCTATTTTCACTACTCTTCAAAATCGCCATCCTCCTCCACCCCAACCTCCTCCTTCCGCCTCGATTCTCTAGGAATCCAGGGGGGGCAGTGACGGAGCAGAGACGACCAGCCGCTCATTCCGAGTATAGAGCAAAGATGACCGTCAGCTCCAGAGACTACGCCCCCACCCTGAGTCTCGCCCTACCTTGGGTTCCTCACTCCACTCCACTCCGCATTCACCTCATTCTGTTTCAATAAACTGTTCATCTTGAGCGAAGGTGTGGTCTCTTACTAAGTGCATTAACAGGTTGACAGACTGGCTGGCAAAATCTATAGATGCAGACAGACTGACACAAACGGAAAATGTTAAACATCAGACAGAAAGATACAATAAATGTGTGTGCGTGAAGCCACTGACTTTCAGCATCTGTCCTATTCTAATCTGCTCACAGTTTGACTTAGATATACTGAGTACCAAGTAATTACTCTACTCTAGATATACTGAGTACCAAGTAATTACTCTACTCTACGTGACTTAGATATACTGAGTACCAAGTAATTACTCTACTCTACGTGCAAGTTAACACGACAGCACTTGAAAGGGTACCCCCCCCCCCCTTCTCCCCCTGATTGCTTTATTTGAATCCACGGTTTAAATCAGCGGGAAGTACTCAAATATTTTAATGTCTTAATTGCTGCCTTGACCTGAACCTCTTCAGTATTCATTGCAGCAGTGTAAAACTGAGTTCATGGGATGGACGATACAGGGTAATAATTCACCACATGTATGTGTTACTTATGGATGGACGATACAGGGTAATAATTCACCACATGTATGTGTTACTTATGGATGGACGATACAGGGTAATAATTCATCACATGTATGTGTTACTTATGGATGGACGATACAGGGTAATAATTCATCACATGTATGTGTTACTTATGGATGGACGATACAGGGTAATAATTCATCACATGTATGTGTTACTTATGGATGGACGATACAGGGTAATAATTCACCACATGTATGTGTTACTTATGGATGGACGATACAGGGTAATAATTCATCACATGTATGTGTTACTTATGGGTGGACGATACAGGGTAATAATTCACCACATGTATGTGTTACTTATGGATGGACGATACAGGGTAATAATTCATCACATGTATGTGTTACTTATGGATGGACGATACAGGGTAATAATTCATCACATGTATGTGTTACTTATGGATGGACGATACAGGGTAATAATTCATCACATGTATGTGTTACTTATGGGTGGACGATACAGGGTAATAATTCATCACATGTATGTGTTACTTATGGATGGACGATACAGGGTAATAATTCATCACATGTATGTGTTACTTATGGGTGGACGATACAGGGTAATAATTCACCACATGTATGTGTTACTTACGGATGGACGATACAGGGTAATAATTCACCACATGTATGTGTTACTTATGGATGGACGATACAGGGTAATAATTCATCACATGTATGTGTTACTTATGGGTACAGAAAGCATTGCCTTGGCCCCCGGGCGGCTAGGGTATCGGTGTCAGGCAGTGTTGATTTCCTCGACTAAAACTAAGGCGAAAAATGTTCGTCGACTATACCTTTTTCCACTGACGAAAACTAAATGGAAACTAAATGAAAACTAAGCTATGATGACTAAAACTAAGACTAAATATACTGACAATTTTGTCAACAAAATTTTGTCACCTGTCCATCTGAGAGTATCTATATCTATCTGGTCCTGAGCACTGCTCAGGAACTGCAATTGTCCTTCTGAAGATTATGTAGAAGACACTCACCATGTCAGCACCAAGGACAGCACCACTGGCAGCAACCATGACCACTGCTATTTGACTCCAGTAACTCACCATGTCAGCACCAAGGACAGCACCACTGGCAGCAACCATGATGCTACATACTACTTCCTACACGGGTTGTGCTTATAACCACGCCCCCGGGCAAGTTAAGTTTACGTAGGTTAAGGTTAGGGTTAGGGTTAGGTTTAGGTATAGTTTTACTGAGGTTAAGGTTAGGGTTAGGTTTAGGCTGTCAATCACAGCGACTGGCCAATCACAGCGCGTCGAATGCACAACCCGTGTAGGCTTTGGTATGTCGCAACCATGACCACTGGTATTTGACTCCAGTAAAACTCACCATGTCAGCACCAAGGACAGCACCACTGTCAGCAACCATGACCACTTGTATTTGACTCCAGTATTGCTCCAAAACACATTTAGATCTGACCAGTTCGCAAACACCTTCCAAAATCAGCTGTGTTGCTTTCAAGTTTCCCCATTTTGCTTTTTCCTAAAGCCCACGAACTGATCATCGCCACCGTCCTTCTCCAACAGAACCTTTTTTTGTCGGGCTCAGGTCCGACAGTAGCAAGGCTCTGAAAAGCTCTCTCATGGCCAATGCTCATTGTTCAGCATTTTGATGCGATAGCAGTTTTGCAGCATATAATGTCCATTCAGCATTTTGTGGTATATATGAACATTAGCAAACAGGTGTCGTAATTGATGCAAGAGCGTACCCGTCTTATTGACTCTAGTTTCATTACTAGAGGCAGTGGAGAGGCATCAACTAGATCAAATCTAACTATTAAAACTCAGCTAGTTAAAACCATTCACCAACAAATCAATCTATTTGCCGCTTCCATTCACTGCAACATTAACCACACGAACCCATGGTGATCCCAATTCTACAGTAGGCATGTAAAAATAAGCAGGCATTCTGCAAAAATATAGGTGAACATTCTGCGAATCAGATCTACAAGCTCACACAAGCTTGGTGTAGAAGGGGGGAAAAAGGAGGGGGACCAAGTCCAGATCCCTGGGGGGTCCCCCAGGCCAAAGGAAGCAGTTTAAGTGGGTAAACTTGTGAGCAAGATTCATGGCGAGAATATACCTCTGATTGGACTGCAGAAGATGGTAAAAGGCAGAGAGATTATCCCGCTTCCATTTGTGTAGCACCAATTTCCGCCCACTGCGCCCGTTACAAAGCACAGCGCTGTCCAGTTGTGCCTCCTGACCAGCCCAGGCATTGGTCAGTACACAGAAGCATGGCACTGATTACTGACTCATGACTTGCTGCTATTTGAAACGCTCCCCTGAACGGCGATTTGTGAGATTGAGTTTGCTGGGGCGCGCTGGCACACTCACACATGCACGCTACACACACCACACACACACACACACACACACACACACACACACACACACACACACACACACACACACACACACACACACACAACTCTCCCCATTCCCACAAAGATGCACACACACACACACACAACTTCTGTCGTGGTGCGTCTTGCCTTCCACGTCTATATTCTAAAATAACAGCACTTCTCTCCTTCAGTCGCCGCAATCTATTCTTCCTCTCGTCTCCTTCCTTCTCTTCCCACCCCTCATCTATCCCTCCATTCCTCTTTCCATCCACGGCGTACATAACCCTCTTCCTCCTCCCTTCATCTTGTTGTTCTCCCCCTCTCTATTCTTCTTTTTCTCTGTGGCGTTAATGCATTCTCTGCACCCCTTCATTCCGAGCCATGTTTTATTCATCAAAGCCACCGTTCCTCCCATGCACCCCTCTGGCATCCGCTTCGCCCCCTACCACCACCCAACCAAACCCACCCTGCACACGCACGCAGCCACACGCACACACACACACACACACACACACACACACACACACACACACACACACACACACACACACACACACACACACACACACGGTTCATCCCCATAGGGCCATACAGTATAACTCTCAATTCCTCTTTCTTTTTCCGCAAATCTTCCTCAGTTCCAACTCCATTCTTTCTCTTTCTTTTCACTGCTTTGTCTCTCAGCTCTTCTGTTCACATTTGCTATAGTATGTACAGTATTTTTCTATAAAAAGGTATACATTTCCTTCACATGTTATGAAAAACATGGTTTCATTAATTGGCACAGTGTCAGTGTCAGGCAGGGTCAGAGGACCCTGCAGCTGCACAATGATCCCTGGGTCGGCGGTTCGAATCCCGCCTCCTCCTGTCCACATGTCGAAGTGTCCATGGGCAAGACACTGAACCCTACATTGCCTCCAATGAGTCGGTCGGTGTGAGCTTGCCACCATT
This sequence comes from Protomyctophum parallelum, assembly GCF_964188405.1. NCBI lineage: Eukaryota > Metazoa > Chordata > Actinopteri > Myctophiformes > Myctophidae > Protomyctophum > Protomyctophum parallelum. Next base: position 26,158,857 of record NC_139705.1, on the reverse strand, counting down.
GGTGTATGAATGTGGGAAGTGAGGACGCTGGCGTCGACTGTTCGCCGCTTCACCTCCCAATGTGTGAATGAATGAACCATTGTAAAGCGCTTTGAGCACTTGAAAAAGCGCTATAAAAATGCAATTCATTATTGCACAACAAAACCAGGCAAACCATCCAGAATGATGCACTAACAAAACAAAAGAGGTTTCATCATCATAATTTTTCGACCGCGGTCGAGATCATGGATTTCACAATGCCACGCCAGACTTTCCGGTCCGTCATTGCCATTCCCAGTTCCTGCTTGCTGATGCATGTGTCCCTAGCGATGACATCAGGGAACGACAGTTTTCTACCTCTGGTCTGCTTCGAGGCAGAATTCCAGAGTGGAACGGAAGATATAACCTCACTGTCATGTCAGCTCTGTAGCAGTTCTTCTGGATCGGACTAGTGAAGAAACACAGGGAAGGTTGCCATATATTAGATTAGTCGATGGGTGGCTCTTCCAAGACAGATTTTGCGCTCTCATTAGAAGGCGGGTGTAAGTGCCATCCAACCGTTTCTCTAATTTCTTTGAAATTGTCCATGTCTCAGAGCCACAGAGTAGAATCGGCTCAACGGTCAGTTTACAAGAAGTGAGCCAAGCAAACACAGAATGCTACAGCAAACAAAGACGTGAACACACACACACACATGCTAACCGCATCTAGGAACCTGAAGGGGTGAGCTGGTTTAAATGCAGAGAAGAGTTGATGATGCAACAATGATCAGGTCTGTGTGGACCACAGGAGGGGTGTCTGGATCTGATTGGTTGAGGGGGAATGAGGTGAGATGAAAGGACTGGCAGCACTAACAAGGAAACAGAGGTGCAAGTAATGGTGAGTGACTAATAGACTGTGGCCAGAGGGAATGGAGAAACGGAGAGAGAAACAGAGAGATGGTGACAGAGACAGACCGTGAGGATTTCATTGTGCACCTCCGGTGTTGATTTCGTAAAACTACGACGACTACCTATTTTCAGCCATTACGCCGACATAAGATTTAGACTAAAACTAAAACATTTCAGATGACTAAAATATGCCAGAATCTTTATTCAAAAGACTATGACTAAAACGCCGTTCGTGCACCATTGCGTGTATATTCATCGTTCCTAATTCTATAGTGTCTCTGAATATATATTCTTTCAGGGTCAAATCTTTGCTTCCCTGGAACAACATATGTTCAGATAGGGGTCAGCGGCCAATAGAGGGTATGCGTATGCATAAAATGAATGGCAAATCGAGTGGCAAAGTGAGTTTAACATAGTTTAACTTTGCTTAATGCGATCAGATAGGACTTTTCTGTTTAGATGTATGGGCTGTCAAGGCCAGGAAGTAGTTTTTTGCCACTCAGTAGCTGCTCCCGCATAAATTCCCGGAATGATGATGTCACGTGCATACCCTCTATATTACATATATTTATGAATGATGATGTCACGTGCATACCCTCTATATTACATATATTTATATAATGATGATGTCACGTGCATACCCTCTATATTACATATATTTATATAATGATGATGTCACGTGCATACCCTCTATATTACATATATTTATATAATGATGATGTCACGTGCATACCCTCTATATTACATATATTTATGAATGATGATGTCACGTGCATACCCTCTATATTACATATATTTATATAATGATGATGTCACGTGCATACCCTCTATATTACATATATTTATATAATGATGATGTCACGTGCATACCCTCTATATTACATATATTTTAGGGGGTCCTTGAAAATGTCCTTGAAAATGTTTTGAGAACCACTGATATAGAAACATGGGTTTTTCTGAAAACTGTCAAGCTTTTCAGCATATCTGCTCTCACTGCATTCCTCCATTTATCTCCTTAATTCACTTTCTCCATCACTTTTTCTCTCGTCTGCTCTCTCCCGCACAAAAACCCCTTTCCCAAATCAATTTACTCCCTCCGTTATTTGCCTCAGTCTTTCTTTGTGCTTCCTCGTCCTCACTCATCCTCCCCACTTTCTTCACCTTCTGAAACCAATGTGCCGCAACTCTCAAGTGTGGCCCGAGCAAAATGCCAAGCATATACTGTAATTGTCTCCACCAGGCCGAAGGCATGTGGGGAGAGTATGTTTTGCACTCCGTCCGTCCGTGTGTGTGTCCGTCCGTGTGTCCGTGAGCAGCTAATCTCGGCCACCGTTAACCCGGTCGATGCCACATTTTGCACACACACTCCCTGGATGCCAACGATGAACCTCTGCCCCAAACTTTCCAGAACGGCCTGTTATAGCGCCACCAGGAGGCCGCTATGTGCAAAACAAGTTTTTGCACAGTACACCTACAGATTTTGTCCAAACATCACGCAAATTGGTACAAACTCTCTCTAGAGCCATTCAACGAAACCGGTCTTTCAGATTTCTCAGACTCCATCCTGATTGGTTAAGATTGGCTTCCAAAGTTCACAGGAGTGCTCAGTTTCAAACAAAATGCTGCAAATCATGAACACATCGCGTGATTTCCGTGAAATTGTGCACCCACATTCCCACTAGGCCGAGTACAAAATGCCACATGAACAATTTCAACTCAGACTCAAGGTGGCGCTATAACTGGCCGAAAAGTGTTTTTACCTCTAACTGCACGGATCTGTGGATAACTTTGTATGCCAACTCCCTAGAGGCCAAGGAAAAACCTTTGCCTCGAATTTTTCACATCTGCTCTTTATAGCGCCACCAGGAGGCCGACATATGTAAAACACATTTTCTATTATTACTCCTTTCACGCAAATCGGTATACACTATCTCCATAGTCATGTGATCAACACGGAGCGCCACCATTTCCCATCTTCCATCCTGATTGGCTAAGATTGGCTTCCAAAGCTCACACGATTCGTCCATTTCGAAAAAAGGCCACAAATCACAAACACAGTGTGCAATTTCCGTTAAATTATACACGCACATTTTCACTAGGCCGAGGACGACATGCCACAATTTTTTCCTCAAAATCAGCCTCACGGTGGCGCTATAACAGGCCAATTCCTGTTTTTAGCTATAACTGCATCGATCTGTATACAACTTATGTATGCACACATGGAAAAACATTGTACCTGCATCCCTCCAACACGAACCTCCGGCCCAAATCTTCCTCAACAGCCTGTTATAGCGCCACCATGAGGCCACAACCTGACCTGCCCTGGTGGAGACCTGTGCCGATTGGCACTTTGTCTAGTTACCACCTTTTTTCGTCGACTAAAACTAAGACGTCGACTACCTTTTTCAGCTGACGAAAACTAAATGAAAACTAAGCTATGATGACTAAAACTAAGTTAAATGTATTGACAATTTTGTCAACAGATAGAAACAAGACTAAAATGTTAGGAAGGGACTAGTGGACAAGAGATCCACTATAAGTCATTTATACTTGGTTGCATGCTGATAATAGCTCACAACGCGTTGCAGCGCTTCAGCAAGTGTACGGAGGCATCAAGGCCCGTCGACTAAATCAACTGTAGATTTAGTTGACTAAAATCTTATGATATTTAGTCGACTAAAACCAGACTAACACTAACACAAAAACAACACTGGGCATATACTGTAATTACACCTTCATATAGGCTGGCCGTCTTCAACTATGGGACCAGAGACAGTGGCATGGTTACACTGCATTGTGTAACATTCCACTATACAGGAAAGACAATTCTCTCTTCCCATTTCTTATACATAGTGTGCCTTCATTTCACCATATCGTCCTCCATCTTAATTGAGTCGCCAACCTTTCTCTCGGACTCTCTTTCTCTTAATACATTTTGTTATATTTTGCTCTCTTCTTCTCTGCTGCATTATGATGTTTGATATAACTTTCCCAATCCCAACCCATCGTCACTTACAAAACATGTGCATTTTTCTTCTAAAGATAGATAGATAATCCACACACAGCCTCTCTGATCTAAAGTAATTAATTATTCAATTAATTTATTCTTTGCATAGTTCATTCACACTACCCAACTTTCTCTCTCTCTCTCTCTCAAATATTCTGTTCTGTTTTATCACACCGCAAACCAATTTTCCTTCCACCTTTCTCGCTCTATCTGTGCACATGAGTGTGACTGTGTGTGTGTGTGTGCTTGTGTGTCTCTGCATGTGTGTGTCGTGTGTGTGTGTGTGTGTGTGTGTGTGTGTGTGTCTGTGTGCATGCGCACGTGTCTGTGTGCGTGTCTGTGACTGTGTGCGTGCGTGCGTACATCTCTGTTCACCAAAGCCTGTCTCTCATATGATGATTCTTTTTTCTTTATATATATTTTTTTTATCCCACGATTTTGTAACCCATTTTTCACCCCTGTGTCAATCATCTAATGTGATCCTGGGCTCTACACACCCTCCACCAACCTAGTCCCCATATATGGGGGACAAGGGGAGAGCAACGGACTTGAACTCATGCTTCCTTCATACCTGAGTGTCCAAGTTGCTCCTCTACACCTGACAGGGGGGAGTTTCCCTGGTTGGACGTAGCGCGTGGAAGGAACACGTTATTCCAACCAGTTCCTTTACCCTCCATGCGCCCCGGAGGCAGTTTAGTGACCAGGATTACTGCATGTTTTTTGTGAGGGTACCTACCCTAGGGGACACGGGGAGAACATGCAAACTCCACACAGAAAGGCCCTTTCGCCAACCCCGCCTTCGGGTATGGGCACTGATGACGCGGAGGAGGAAACACGCCACCAGCACCCACAGCGTCCCGAGCGGGAATCGAACCCAGGACCTTCTAGCTGTGAGGCGACAGCACTACCAACTGTGCCACCGTGCCCCATATATATGATGATTCTTGATGTAACACTTATCTGTTCATCACTCCTACAAGTGATCTCAATCCTACCTTGATCATTAATTTCTCTCCCTGTCCCTCTCTTCACCGTCCTTATCATCCACAAACCAATTTAATCTCCATTTCACTCTTTCTCAGGTTATCTTCTACTCTCTGCAGTTCCTTCTTTCTTTCTTGGTGGAGAGAGTATGTTTTGCACTACGTCTGTGTGTCCGTGTGTGTCCGTCCGTCTGTGTACAGCTAATCTCCGGCACCGTTTACCCGGTCGATGAGATCAGAATATTTGATATTTGAAATCTGAAATGTTTATGTACACGTTCTCTCTGTAAATGTAGCGATGGCGTAAACCTGGCTTCAGTTGCGGTCATGTTTCAGGGCTACAAAAGCCCCTGCTGACGTGTCTCCTGTTCTAGCCTGTATATCTTGGTGGAGGTAGAGTTGTATTTCACTTCCTCCTTTCATCCTGCACGCTGCGGTTTCAATGTCATATCGTTTTTTATTGCTTCTTACTAAGCCGCATGGGCTGACTTCACAGACATGAATTTAGTGCAGTCTGACACCACCGGTGTCTGTAAAACACTCAATATACCTCACAGTAATAATAGAAGAAAACACCCTGAGACCATTGTTGTCTCATGTGACCCTCCAGGGAGACCAGGCGTAGTTATTTTTTAAAGCTGATTAAAAAGACAATCAATATTAACACTTAATTATATTATTCCAATGTATTAATTAATTATATTATTATTATTATTATATGAATTATATGAATCCAATATTAATCCAATGTAGCGTTTACGGTCCCTCAAGCTGACTCACTAATTTAGAAAATAAGGGAGGAAACGGATTGACCTTTTAACCAGAGAACCGGGTTTTATTGCCATTTTAATACAGGCTAAAACTGGGTTAGGAGGGTGCCGAAAATAACAAAGAGGCTGCTCTGTCTGTCTCAGTCTAGGCTAGTCTCTCTCTCTCTCTGCCCACTGTCAGTGTGTCACTTCCTTTTAACACGAGTTTCTTGAGTTAATTAATTGTAGAACACTTCCCCTGCGGTTTGCGAGTTGCCCGAGTTGTGTTTTCATTGTTTAATCCACGTTTTTAATCAGTTTTAAGTCACACGGGCAATCCACCGGACAGACTGGGATATGAGACGCGTTTTGATGACGTCATCGCAAAAAGGTCCGTCACTCCGGCGTGCAAAGGGTTATGGGAAATTGAGTCCCTATTGTTTACAATGGAGGGGGTGGAACGGTGCTCCGTTCTGTTGTTGTGGTCGGCACTTTGGAATACTTTTCAACACTACAACAAGCAATTACACCGTTTTAAAGTGGATTTTTATGACAAGCTACTCAATTCTGAAAGAACTGCATTTGAATTATATAGAAATTCCGGTTAAAACCAACAAAAGAGTGTCTTTTGTGGCCCAAACCCACTGACTGACATCTACAGTACCACAAACCCCAAATGAAATGCCACGGAGAGAGGAAATGTTCCCAGCCTGAGGATGATGATAAGACCTTCGTCTCAACACCACACACTCAGCTGCTGTCCTGGGGTTGAATATCTCTGGAGCATTCAACCCTGTAACTCATCTATGCTGTCTCTCTCTCTGTCAACATTCCTCTCTGCCGTCTCAATGAGGACAGAACCCGTGTCTTAACCCTCGTCTATGAAAGCAATCAATGCCGTTTTAGACACACAAAAAAACACACACACACAAAAAAGCCCACATCAATTCCAACCACACAGATGAGCTTTCAGGGAAGGGGATGAAGGGTATTAGCTTGGAGGGTTGGAGAAATGGAGGGGAAAAAGAAAGGACTGGGGGAGTGAGAGAGGGAGAGAAACGAGGGTTGGAGGATGTCTGGAGATTTCTCTGTGTTGCAGAATCAATCCAGCGTTGGTTTTGTTTGGTCTCTCTCTCTCTCTCTCCCATTCCCTTTTTTCTTGTCTTCCTTCCTATTGACCGCCTGCAGCATTGAAGCAATACCGCTGCACCAGCCGCCCACGCAGACACACACAGGCGCAAGTAAAAACGCCCCAAAACTTTCCCTGGATCAACCAACCTCGTCCATCCATCCCTCCAGTCTCCAAGGTTCCCTCCCTATCAGTTGGCTGTCTCTCCATCTCCCTCTCTCTTTATTTTTTCATCCCTCCTCCATTATCATTCTCATAATGTTCCACTTCTCTCTCTCTCTCTCTCTCTCTCTCTCTCTCTCGCCTTACACCCTTATTTATTTTTGCTTCCATATCTCTTTTCTGCCACCTATATACCCCCCACCCCGCGCCCCCCCACCCCAGTGTTTGTCTTTCATTTCTCATCTTTCTTCCAGTCAACATACCATTTCTCCCTTATTCTTCTGCCTTTCTTACCTCACTCTCCGTCTGTCATTCTCCCCGTATGGTCCTCTCTCGGTCAAACTCTACCACCTTTCACTCTTTCATTTCCTCTCGGTTCTTTGTCTTGCATTGCATATTTAGTTGTCTCTCTTTTCATAGACCATGCTTCTTCCTCTGTCTCTCCTTCTCTCTCTATCTATCTGTGGGGGGGGGTTTGTAGGGCGCTCTGGGGGTCTCGTCTCACCTCCAGCCCCCGTTTTGATCCAGAATGAAAGGGAACAGGAACACAAAATACACCCGGCCTACAGTACTGTACATATGTACACGCACATGCTACACTCTCCTAACGTCTACCCTGCATGGCCTCTATCAACCACTGCCTAGAACAAACAAAGCAATGCCCCATGGGGTAAAATAAGAGAGAAGACAGAGAGGGTGAGAAAAGAGAGAAAGAAGATAAGTGAGTGAGTGATATACAGTACAGTATGAGAGAAATAGAGAAAGAAGGAAGAAATATACACAGTGCTCAAAAATTGGACGCATGCATTAATTATGCTCCTGAAATGTAAAGGAAAAGGACCCTAACGGGTCCATTTGGTTCCATTTGTACACTCTCAGAGTTAAATTAACATTGATTGTACAATACGAATTGGGGTCCCAGAGATAGAAATGCCATTAAATGGGGGTCCGTAGACTAATGCATGTCAAACTGGAGGTCCTTGAAATGAAATGGGTTGAGAATCATTGCTAGAGCCATAAGGATCTTCTCCTATGGGAGTCCCTGGCATGTCTTTTCAAATGGGGATCCGCAGGCTAATTAGTGTCCATTTGGGGGTCCTTTGACATTGACAGTGCTCTACAGTATCTACCTCCACTGCTCTTAGATGGCCAGCTGCGAAGAGACAATGCAAAACGTCACACTGTGTTGTGCACAGCGTGAGGCGTGTCAGACTCCAGAAACAGTGGTGGGATCACAACACTGTTGGTTAGCATTATGATAGCAGGCAGCAGGAGAGCAAGCTGAGTCAGTGCAAGTCTTTAGACTTGTTTTTTTTTGTACTCCTCTGCAAGCATGTGCGCTCGCACACACACACACACACACACACACACACACACACACACACACACACACACACACACACACACACACACACACACACACACACACACACTCCTTTCCTCCCACACAACACAACACCTCGTCCCTCTCACCTGTGTAATCCTCCCTGCAGACGCACGTGTAGCCGCCCTCCCTGCGCGTGCAGACGCCGGCGTTCAGACAGGGGTTGGAGTAGCACAGGTTGATCTCCGTCTCGCAGTAGTCTCCGGTGAAGCCCGGCGGGCAGCGGCAGCGCAGGCCGGCGATGGGGTGGATGGGCCGGAACAGGATGGACGGCGAGGAGATGAACGGCGCCGAGCTGTTGAAGCGCAGCACCGAGATGCACTTCATGTAGTTCTGGCAGGGCTCGCGCAGACACACGTTGTCGTCGAACGGCAGCACCTGGGCGGGCGACGGAGGAGGAGGCCGTAGAACAGTTGGTATACGTCTAGTCTTTATAGTACGGAAATACAATTCTGTTGTTTCCCCGTCTTCCCACCCCACCACCTCTCTCAGAGGAACCCCTTTTGGTGTTTTAAAGCATTATGTCATACTTTAGCTAAAAAAAATTAATCGCGAAAATGTGGCACAAATCTTTGAATATATATTCTTTCATAGCAAACGTTTTTTTTTTTTTTTTTTAAGATATTTTTTTGCGGCTTACGCCTTTTATTGGTTTTTGAAGGGACAGACAGTAGGCTGACAGGAAACGGGAGAGAGATGGGGGGATGACATGCAGTAAAGGCCGTGTCGGGTCCGGGAGTCGAACCCGCGGCACACTGCGACTGGATTACCAGTCCGGTGCCCAGACCGTTACGCTACGGCCTGGGCCAGAGCAAACGTTTTTAACTCAAATCTTTGCTTCTGGGGGAGGTCCCTGGAACAACATATTTTCAGATGGGGATCCGTGGCCAAATACACAGATCTTCGCCAGGCCAGGTAGTAGAAGTAAGTCTTATCTTAGATATACTGTAGGTCCGTTTTGATGACATGCCTAGATATACGCATACTGGTTTGGAGAAAATCTGTAGGATCATAATAGCAAAATTCTGCCTCCTGGTGGCCAATGTGAATGTGAAGTTTCAAGGAAAACAGTTCATGATTTGAATTTTGTTCAAAACAAACAAACAGATCCGTCTTGATCACATGACTATTGAGATAATGTGTACCAATTTGAGATGAGATGTTTGGGCCAAATCTGTAAGAATAATCGGCCTCCTGGTGGCGCTTATAAGTTAACGGACCAATGTTAAACATTTGGTCCGTTATAGGTTCTGTTCTGCCCAAAGGGAGTGCGCAACTGTGCACGCACACGCATGCACGCACAGACAGGGGCCAAAAAAAGGGTGACATTTAAAGAAGAAAAAAAGAGAGACATTTGAGCTAAATTCCAATACCCAAACTCTCGGCCACTCGCTCACTCCCACTCGGTCACTCGGGGTCAATCCAGCGTGACCCGGAAATGGTGCTCCATCGAGGAGGAGAGTGGAGTCGAGTGGAGGAGCCGAGTGGGCTCTCCGAGACCGCATAGAGCGAGTGTACATCAGGTGCAGGCTCGGTGGGGTATTTTGTCTCCTCGCAGCGGATTTCCGCATCACGTGTACAAGTTTTTTTTTCCTTCTCCAGTGACATAAGTCCGCCACATGTGGGTGGCACAGAAAACACTGATGAAACCCGATACTGTGCACCCCCCCATCCACTAGCTGCCGGCCGGCTGACTGGCTGAAGTCGCTGACCCAACGGCCAACACACACATGCACGCACTGTTCAACTGTTTGTTGAAGAGACACATTTTCGCTGAATGAATAGAGCTTCAGAATGATAAAGTAGCCTATCTAGCCTACTTATGTGAAAGTGAAAGGACCACAACAAACCACTGGCTTTATTGCGTTGTGTGATATAAGCATAATAAAAGTAGGATATATAAATTAGGCCGGCTATATTGTGCGCACCTCAAAAGCTATAGTTAATTTATCTCTGTGCATGCCTGAATGCACAGACTGCTATGAATGACGGTGACAAAAATGAAAAAAATATTTATTTATATGTGGACTGAACTGAATATGTAAGTCAGAGAGACTATACCTAATTCCTGTTATAGTGTCCGTTATTTGCAAAGACCGCGGAGGAGGACTGACTGTCGGAGGAGGGGGTTATTTATACGTGTGCGCATCCTGGCGCTTATTCACTATTTCAGGAATAAATAGCCTTGCCTTGCACATGTTACCAATACATACACATTGGCCTCGGACCCTCGGTTACATGTACAAAATGATGAATTGTCTATTCTGTAGACTGTATGTGTACGGCTCTGTTCGGAGTTCCAGTGATCCAGCTGTGTGACACCACTTTTGCTTTGGCAATGTTAACGTATGTTTTCCCATGCCAATAAAGCCCTTTGAATTGAATTGAATTGATACACGTCATTAGTGATCGCGGAATGTGCCGTCGCTTTGAAATGACAGCGTAGTACATTCCGATTCCAGAGGAAAATTCGACCATCCCTCTGTCCTCGCATAGAATCCTCTCCTCCTCCTCTCCTCCTCGCTGGGGGCGGAGCCGAGGAGCGAGTGGAGGACGCGAGGAGAGTGAGCGAGTGTGAAAGTTGCGGTATTGGAATTTAGCTTTAAAGAATCAGAGGAGACAAAGACAGAAAAGAAAAGAAAGAGAGGAAATAAAAAGAGTGACATAAATGAGAGGGGGGGGGGGGTAGACTCCAGACAGACAAACACAGATGGCAAAAGATTTAAACAAAAATGCTTCAGGGAAGAGAAAAGAAGACGCGAGACAGACAGACAGAAAGACAGACAGACATAATCATGTGGGCAGACAGACACTAATGTTCCCCTCTGGTGACATTATGACACATTTATATTTCAATGACTAGTACAGATAAGTGGTGACATGAGGAGTTAGGAGACAAGAACTGACTGAGGCGGAATGGGAAATCTACATAGAACACACGCACGCACACACGCACGCTCTCTGATTATTTAACTCTGATAGCGCAGAAATAGGTCAGGTGTGTGTCGTTGTCTCTCCTGCACAGCCTTAGCTCTCGTTCTGTCTGTCTGTCTGTCTGTCTGTCTGTCTGTCTGTCTCCTACAGTGTATCCAATGATTGATTGATTGATTGATTGATTGAATAATTTATTAACAGTTTGCAGAAAACTGCACAGGGAAGTACAGTTCAATGCTTGGGGGAATTTATAACCCAAAAAAGCCTATATGGCTTGTTTCCATTGGGGTCCTGCACAGTGCTGCTGTGCACCTTTTGCGAATCTCCCAAAAATAATGTCTTAATCCCCAAAATCAGAACTGAGGACATGAAGCTATCTGTGTACAGTATCATCATAACACTGAGGACATGAAGCTATCTGTGTACAGTATCATCATAACACTGAGGGCTCAGAGCATTGTTTCTATTGATAGGAATCAGTGCTTTACCCTCAATCATTCTTCATTGTTACGTCGAGTGTACTTTGACTTTATTTCCATTGCGGTGCACAGCTACATGAAAGTAAAACTCATAAACCTTGGAACGACTTTGTCAAATTGGTTTTGAGGTCACCGAAGCATCACTGACAAGATGCGTGCGTGCGTGCGTGCGTGCATGTGTGCGTGCGTGCTCTTCAATCTTTATATGCATGCATATAACATAATATGTTCTGGATGGAACTCATGGACGATAGCGTGCGCACACGTGTATGTGATGTGGCCAGGTGTGTGTGTGAACACACGTGTACATGATGTGGCCAGGTGTGTGTGTGAACACACATGTACATGATGTGGCCAGGTGTGTGTGTGAACACACGTGTACATGATGTGGCCAGGTGTGTGTGTGTGTGTGAACTCATTAAGCAGCAGAGTGTACATAATAATATCCGTGTACCGTTGCATAATGCCATTATGTCAATGCCTGCTGCATACTGTAGGCACTGTACAGAGTATTCCTTTCTCTCGTATGTGATTACAAGAGTCCATACTCATCTACACCAGTGGTTCCCAAACCATTTAGCTTAAAAACCCATTCAGGACGGGAACCCCTTTTGATGTTTTAAAGCATTATGTTATACTTTAGATATTGAAAAATAGCAGATCTACAAGCTCATATAGCGTCCTTGGGCTAATTAGTGTCAATTTGGGGGTCATTGACATGAAAATGTTTGGGAAGCACTGCTCTACACAGTCCTACCCACATCTGAGCCAGGTGTGTACTACATAATATCCGTGTATCGTTGCATAATGCCATATGTCAATGCATGCATTGCATACTGTAGGCAGATTATTCCTTTCTCTCCATATGTTATGATCCTATATCTCTGGTGTGTGTGTGTGTGTGTGTGTGTGTGTGTGTGTATGATATGATTACAGGAGTCCGTATTCATCTACACACTGTACCAGGGACAACGGACGTGACCTTTTTCTTTGCTCTACCTCATGGACCTGATTGTATACCACTGTAAGCCTTTTTATGTAGATCAAGCGGTGACTGACACTTTGCACGTTAATCCCACGCACCACGACGCACTGACTTGTGTTCATCTTTTTTATTCTAGCACCTTCACTAACGCTCCCTTTATTTTCTTTGGAAAAAAAGTTACGATGGGAACTATGCACAAAACCAAATTTCACCCACTCTTTTAACCCATTTAGGCCTGAGGACGATTCTACAAATGTCAGTGGTTCTCAAACTATTTCATGTCAAGGACCCCTAGAATTATATGTATTTGGCTGCCGACCCCCATCTCAAAATATGTTGTTCCAGGGACCCCCCCAGAAGCAAAGATTTTAGTAAAAAAAACGCCCGCGCTACGAGCTTGTAGATCTGCTATTTTTCAACAGCTAAAGTACAACATAATGCTTAAAACACCAAAAGGGGTTTCCCGCCCCCAAAATGGGTTAACACCCTTTCAGGTCAGACAGCGAGTGACGCAGGCGTGGATCAGTGATGTGTCTGCTCATGAGGGGCACGGAACGCCCATGCTTTTGTTCTTGCTTAAATGTAAGTCGCTCTGGATTAAGAGCGTCTGCTAAATGCCTAAATTGTAAATTGTAAAATTGTAACGCGTAGCGTAAAAACACACACACACACACACACACACACACACACACACACACACACACACACACACACACACACACACACACACACACACACACACACACACACCACCCAGGTCTAGTCGCCCGTGGGCGCATGCACAAACGAGCATGCGTGAGGCATTTTCTCGGGACCGCCGCCAATTTTACACTTGCTGAAAATTGCCGATCTACAAGCTCACAGCGCGTTGCGCTGTGACTCGTTGTGAGCTTATAGATCGGCTATTTTCAGGATGCAACCAAGTGTAAAATGATGTATACTGGATCTCTTGTCCACTAGTGCCTTCCTAACATTTTTGTCTAGTTTTTTATTTGTTGACGAAAGTGTCAATATATTTAGTCTTAGTTTGAGTCATCAAAGATTAGTTTTCATTTAGTTTCCATTTAGTTTTCGTCAGTGGAAAAAGGTAGTCGACGAACTAATTAGTTTTAGTCGACAAAATCAACTCTGGAATAGGCGCGTCAGTCGCTCCCTAGCCTGTGGTACACCTATGCTTTCTATGGCATAGGCAGCTCCCGGGAGGGAGAATCTAGACACAGATGTGCGACATGAGACTAATTAATTAGAGCGACAGAGAGAGAGAGAGGAGTGTGTGAGTCAATTTAACAAAGGTCCAGACGATCAGAAATCAGCAGAGAGTGATCGACGTTTGCGCTACTCTATGCTGTATTGAAGTGGACTCGGTCCCATACTTTAGTTTTTCTTCCTGGAAATAAAAACGTCTGGCGTTTCCGAGGCTAGTTGCTCCCCTGTCTGAAAAAGGCCTTTTACTTTGTAAAATCTGCGACGTGATGTGTGTGCCACACTAAAAGCCCGTGGACGTCCTACCTCCATCTGAGCCAGCGCCGTCAGCCTGGGTCTGTTGAGGTACAGCTGCTCCTCCAGAGCCTCCGAGGGGAAGAACTGTCCCCCGGGGAGCGCCGCCGAGAAGCTGACGTTCAGGATGCCCATGCCTCCTCCTCCCTCTCCTCCTCCCCCTCCCCCTCCTCCTCCTCCTCGCCTTCGGGCCACCGCCGCGGCGTCGGCGTCCGGCTGCACGTTGAACACAAACACGTCCTCCACGGGCACCGAGAGCACCGCCGACACGCCCTCCAGGAAGTGGCCCAGGAGCGGCGACAGGAAGTGCTCCTGGGACATGTTCTGGAGGCGCACGGTCACGCTGCTGCCCAACATGTCCTCCGTGATGATGAGGACGCGGAGCACGCACTGGGCCGAGATGCTGTGGACGCCGTCTGGTGGGGGCGGGGGGGGGGGGGGGGAGAGGGGGGAGAGAGAGAGAGAGAGAGAGAGAGAGAGAGAGAGAGAGAGATTAGATTACACATGAGCTGGTCATACATACTGTGTGCTAAATACAATTTGCAATTTAGGCAGTTACGCTCTTATCCGGATCGACTTACAATAAGCAAGGTAAAGTCATACATCAAACGCAGAGAGACGGTGTGTATACTGAGGCACGGTAAACTATAGGATCACAGGTGTTATATGACCTGGCTCCTATAGGCCATAACAAGGAAGGAAGGAAGACACAGCTTTTGGAAGTGCACGAGTCAATACATTTATTTACAATATAACCAATAAATTAAAAGGTGTGTTAATCAGTGAAATCATAGGTGTATGGATGTGTGGTAAATGTAGTGTGGGGTGTTGTATGGTGCAAACCAAAGGCTAAACTACAGTGTTTCTGCCATCAGGAAGAGAGAGCTGTTATGTTATGTGGCCAACACCCAGCCATTTATAGGGCACGCTACGGGAATCCTCGAATTCTGGCCAGGTGCTCCCAATGCACTGATTGGCTCCCCAATTCCCCAACTTGCAGGCCTTGTAGTCTACTGGAAATGTCATGAACCCAGAAATGGTGGTTAGTATAAACTTTTATGATAGAGTGTGACTAGTGTGTAAACATTATATTCCACAGAATCCACACATAATGGCCAATGGCCATGTTACACATTAATTAGCTAAATTACAATTTGTGCATTCTGTGCGGGGTAGGCTACTTATGATTGCTTAATAATTCATTATCAGTTTATTGGGATTTATTGCACAAAAACGTCAGAGTTCAGACTAATCCTTTATAACGTGGCTCAGCTGACCTGTTGAGGCAGTCAATCAAATCAAATCAAATCAAAATAGGAATCAAAGATTATAGGGCAACGTGTCCATGTGTCTGTGTTACTTCATTGGGACACTGTCTGCATGGATGGCAGACTAGCCATTGGGACAGTTGATAAAGCGTTCACATTGAGCCTCTTTTCTTATGGAGAAGGAAAGGATGTTCCACAGATAAGGAGAGCAAAAGAGAGGAGAGATGAGTGTTAACTTACAAGGGAGGAAACAGGGGTTAGAACAGGGGTTAGAAGAGAAGAGGAGTTAAAGGAAGAGAAGAGAAGAGAAGGGGAGGGGAGGGGAGGGGAGGGGAGGGGAGGGGAGAGGAGAGGAGAGGAGAGGAGAGGAGAGGAGAGGAGAGGAGAGGAGAGGAGAGGAGAGGAGAGGAGAGGAGAGGAGAGGAGAGGAGAGGAGAGGAGAGAAGAGAAGAGAAGAGAAGAGAAGAGAAGAGAAGAGAAGAGAAGAGAAGAGAAGAGAAGAGAAGAGAAGAGAAGAGAAGAGAAGAGAAGAGAAGAGAAGAGAAGAGAAGAGAAGAGAAGAGAAGAGAAGAGAAGAGAAGAGAAGAGAAGAGAAGAGAAGAGAAGAGAAGAGAAGAGAAGAGAAGAGAAGAGAAGAGAAGAGAAGAGAAGAGAGCAGATGAGTGTACTGTAGATAAAATGTGATGAATGGAGGAATATAATGAGGAGAGACAGGAGAGGAGAGGGAATAACAGAGATATAGATTAGGAAAAACAGCCAGGGAGGATGGGGAAAGCAAATGACAGCAAGGACAAGGACTGGAGGACTACAGGAGAACAGATACAGTAGAGACAGATAGGCAGGGGGAACGGAATGGAATATGTAAATAGGGGAGAGGGACAGAGGAGGAGAGAGACAGACTGACATACAGATATGATAAGAAAGAGTATAGGGTTAAGGAGAGATTAATGGAGGTGGACTAAAGGAAGGGAAGGGTCAGTGGAGAAGAGACGGAGAGAGTACGAGAGAGATGAAGATGCTGAGATAGAAGATTAGATAGGAAGAGCAGGGTTAAGAAGCCTGACAGACAGACATACATGGGGCAGAGGAGACTAGAGAGAAAACAGAGGCTAAGGAGAAAGATAGAGAGAGATAAGAGTATAGGTGAGGTCAGAACAATGTCAATATCATGATACATAATTAATGTAGGTCTCTGGCACACAACACACGCAAGCACGCACGCACGCAGCTGAAATCAAGCACTACATGAAAGAAACGTGCACGCACACAAGCAGACACAAACAAATTGGCCATCCTCTTCATCCCAGACACTCTCTTATTCCCGAAAGCTCGATACTCGAAACTTCCATGAAAAGATGAGTTGAAATTCTAAATCAATAACTGTGCCACAGTGTGCCAGGGTCAGTACTCAGTAGCCTACTTTTCGAAAGACAACAATGACAACATCACACCACATGCATTTAAAAAACATCAGAGTTCTGTTTGCAATTCAGCACAGCCTTGTATTTGTATAATGCAATTTGGTACTCAATTTGGTACGTCACCTGTAATCTATGAAGACACAAAATAACCACAGTGAGACTGGACAATTTACTGTGGCAACATTGAGGCATTGTGAAGCAGTGTTAGAAAGAGAGCGAGAGCGAGAGAGAGAGAGAGAGAGAGAGAGAGAGAGAGAGAGAGAGAGAGAGAGAGAGAGAGAGAGAGAGATACTGTATCTCAAGGGGTTATTCCTAATAGAAGAAATATATGGAAAGAGAAAATGTGGGAAATGAGTGAGAGAGTGTATGATCCAAGATGTTGATCTAATGCAGGTTTTTAATACTCTGTATTTCGAAGGCGCTTCTTTGTATAAGAAGCACCCAATTGTCCTTTTTACACAAATAATTGCAAAAAAGAGAAGCCCATAGCACTTGCCGTAGTACTTGCCCTGGCTTCGACCTCCTACAGG
>NC_139705.1:26093960-26138960 GCF_964188405.1 Protomyctophum parallelum | reverse complement strand
GACACCAGATGAGATGAACTGTGAACCACCAACGCCAGCTTCACGTGCACTAGGACGCGTTAAATAAAATGTAACAGCCCTTCAGAATGACACACCAATATGCATCTTTAATTGCGACCGAACCCCATTGTTATTGTAATCAATGACACATGGTCTTTGTTCTGGCTCTGAAACACCCCGATGCTAATCGGCTAAATGTAAGACCCCCATTTTGGCCCTCTGCCAGATAGACACTGTTGCAAACCCATGGGTAACGCTGCTGCTGTGCAACCCATGTTCATAAATGCATTATAAATATACGTATTACAAGGCATTAAAATCTGCTTATTTATGACACGTATGTATATAGTAATAAGAACTGAAAAATAAGCATAATGCTTTATAACAATGATCATAGCACGTTATCATAAAGCATTCTATAATGGCTTATAAGGTCATCTGCAAGCTTTAAGTAAAGTAATTACAAATAATGTTGAAGGTGTAGGCGGAAACATTGTGTGTTGTTTCTTTTACTTTACAAAGCACACCACTTATAGTGACTTATAATCACACCATAATGTATTTATAATAGTGATAATGCATCATATAACTATCGTAATTATAGACACAGGATGCATAGCAAGTGATTTTCTACAGAGAAAGAGACAGAGAGAGAGAGAGAGAGATGGAGAGAGATTGAGACAGAGAGACAGAGAGAGACACAGAGAGAGAGATTGAGACAGAGAGAGACACAGAGAGAGAGATTGAGACAGAGAGACAGAGAGAGAGAGAGAGAGAGAGAGAGGTCCCCAGGTCACGATCTTTGTTTGGATCACATGAATGTGTCAACCCAGCCATCTAAACGCATCATGTAATGGAATCTGCGGACATGTGCTCAAAAGACAAATCACAATAATGAATAATGAGGCAACACAAGAATTCTGAGGTATAGAATATAGAGATTTACTCGAGCAGGAGACAGACTTACACTCATGTATGGAAAACCCAGTCTGACTCCCAGAGTCTCAACAATTGACAGCCTTTATAGCCCTCCTCTTCTCCCACAGACAACCCCCAACATATAGCCACAAGGCATGACCATGTGTGGACAGTGACGTCATAAACCAGGGCTGTAACTTTGAGTATTCTACATGTTTATATATAGATTTCCACGACAATCACCACACACAAAAACACATTACACAGACTATAGGCTGGCAACAGCTGGACGTTGAAGCATATTTCAGGCATCAAGACAGACAGCATCAGGGCAAAACAACAACATTATGTGTGTGGCCGCACCCGGCCCGCACTGCAGGCCAACAACTGATCCGTCATGGCCGCTGGGTCTCCCCCAAAAAAAACAAAAAAAACACACACTCTCTCAGTTTCAACGGCTGGATGTGCTGACATACCAAATCTACACTTGTGCTGATAGAACAGAAGTCGGGACCGGTCGGTGGCCTTAGAGCCAAGTGAAATGCACTTCCTCAGCACGGGAGCTCGGCTGCAAAAGCGCCCCAAGGAATATACTCCTCTACACCGCAGAATCCGTGTGAAAACATGTCTCAGGGTTACATGAACACTCCCAGTTTTACTGGGTAGGGTTATAGGGTCCAGGAACAGCGCTAAGTAGCCTCCGATAAGCAATTACACTCGGAGCAAAGTGCAGTCCATTAATCCAGCACTGTTGCTGGATAGATACAGACGAATCGATCGACGAAATAGTATAGTTTCCAACATTAGTGCAAGCCTCGTCAGTAAAATCCCCAGTGTTATTTTAACTAGGGGTGCACGGTTATGAAATTATGACCGATATACGATCTCCGATTCTTTGCAAGGTCATATCTGCCGATACCGATTCTGACCAATTCCGATATTATACAGAGGACCACAAAGGAAACAAGCCAGGCCCTATAGGGGCTTGTCCCAAAGCCTGGTAATAAAGTATTCAATCAATAAATAAATAGCATATACTCTTGTCTGTTTTCACAACTGAATGACTACTGAATGAGATGAGTAAACAAATTAAATGTAGATTTTATTACATTTTTTGCTGGTGAAAACCGATTAAATAATCTATATTTTGACACCGTTTCGATACCGATATGGCATTTTTATGACCGATATGGCCAATTCCGATTATGGTACAGATTAATCGTGCATCCCTAATTTTAACTACGCTATATAAGTAGATGGTGGCTAGAATCACGTATAGCACAACAGAGTGATCAGGAGTTACAGAGAGAAAGATTGAAAGGGAGTTTGCATGCACCATTTCTGTCCAGCAGTATACAGTAAGCTACGGTTAAGTCTAACAGAGGAGCAGTCCATCAAACCCTAAAGCAATATTCTCAGTATACCTGGCTGTTCAGTGATACTCTAAACAACAGCTACGTTGAAGTGAAAGCTATAAAGCCAGAGACCAACTCTCAGAGACCTGTACGCACAGTCATGCACACGCATATGCATGAGCGGATGCGCACAAGTGCGCGCACACACGCACGCGCGCGCGCACACACACACACACACACACACGCACACGCACATGCACACACACACACACACACACGCACGCGCGCGCGCCATTCCAAACATTCAGTCAGGAAGTCATTATAAATGCATCAACCATCATCACCATCCCTGCATCTGTGTTTTTAGAAAACAATAAAACATTCATGACAACTCTCAAATGGGAGGTTTATTTTGGCATCTTTATCACCAGGGGAAAAACAAAAGGCATTTTGTAAATAGCAACTGTGAAAGTCTTCCATGGTGTACAGGCTTTCATGAGTCCTGTGAGGCCTTCAATCCAATCTATTCTCTCTCCCTCTGTGCGTCTGCACTTCAAAGCGGAAGGAAGGGAAGCACGGCTTCGGTGCACATACATTCTCTTATGAATAAACAAACTGATCGGGAATCAGCCGACCAGGTACTGTGGACGCATTAATACAATATGGGACACAGAGAGAGCAAGAGCAAGAGCGAGACAGACAGACACAGACAGACAGACAGACAGACAGACAGACAGACAGACAGACAGACAGACAGACAGACAGACAGACAGACAGACAGACAGACAGACATGTCTGTAGGCAGGCAGGCACCCCCAGGGGTTCCAGGGGGTCCCCAGCCAAATGGATAGTTAGGAACCAAAGGGACCCTTATGGGTCTGTAACTCTGAGAATGTAGAAATGAAACCAAATGGACCCGTCAGGGTCCATTTGGTTTCATTTGTACACTCTCAGAGTTAAATCAACATTGATTGTACAATATAAATTGGGGTCCCAGAGATAGAAATGCCATTAAATAGACCATAGACCAATATGCATGTCAAACAGATTGAGAATCACTGCTAAAGCCGTAAAAATCTTCTCTTATGGGAATCTCTTGCATATCTCTTCAAATGGGAGGTCCGCGGGCTAATTAGTGTCAATTTGGGCGTCCTTGACATGAAACAGTTTGGGAACCACTGTACTATATATGTTAGTCTATGGTCATTCTACCAATGCATGATGCAGCCTGGGGGCGACGTCAGCAAGGGCATGCGGTTGCACCAGGTTCCCCAAATACGCCAAATCCAAATGGGTTCAGATTTGAGCCAAATCTCCATGAGGAGACGCGTCCTGGACAGGGGAGTCTCCAGACAATAAAGAGACGGATGATGGTGTTGGACAGTCTGTCTGTATAAGCCAGGTCTGATGTTTCCAGACAACATTTCACTGCACATAGTATGACGAATAAAAGAGAACGCAGCCTGACAGGGAGAGGGAGTGAAGAGAAAGCATAGAGGGAGAGAGTAGAGAGACACAGAGAGAGAGAGAGAGAGAGAGAGAGAGAGAGAGAGAGAGCATGCCAGAGGGGTGGATAGCATCAAAACCAAGGGGCAGAGTAGACCAGAGGTTCTCAAAGTGGGGTCCGGGGACCCCCAGGAGCAGAGATGGGCAGTATTTGAAATACATGTATTTGAAATGCGTATTTGAAATACTTTTTTGTATTTTGTAATTTGTATTTCGCTGGGATGGAAGAAATGAGATGTATTTTGTATCTAAATACTTTCAGATTGAGTATTTTCTGTATTTCAAATACATAAAATACTTTTTTTGTTTTAATGTAATTTTATTCTCAAATGGACATGTTAAACATTTACACTGCCTCAGGTTTAAACTATAGGGTCAAAACACACGCACCCACCCATACACACAACACAACACAATGTGTGATGTCACTTATATTCCGCCTTCTGATTAATCAATCAGATTGATTGATTGAAATATTTATTAACAGTTTGCAGAATTACAGTACATTTCAAGCACAAACTCAATACAAAGACTGTTAACTGTGAGTGGACGACCCAATTAAGCATTACACTTGTTTACAACAGGGTCCACCATGTTCAATTCATCAAAACATTTAGAGACGTACAAATAGACACTTCTATTAGTTAAAGAACAGAACAGGAATTCATCATAAAGGAAGCAAATCAAAAAGGAAAAAGATACATATACAGTGAGGGGAAAAGGGGGGGGGGGCGGTAGGGGGGATTCAGATTTTATGGGGGCCAGTTTCGAATCGCAGCCGTCCGTAGGTGCCCTTTGAGAGCGGTTTTGAAGGAGTCAAGGGATTCACATGTCTTAATGACTGTTGGTAGGGCGTTCCACATTTTGGTGGCATAGGAGCGAAAATAATTTAGTCCCTTGTTTGTGCCGGATCTGGGTTGTACATGGTTTGTTGCACTCCCTCTGGTGGTGTGGGTGTGGACTTCGTTTACATTAAGGAAGTATTTAGACAGGTGCATGGGTATCTTGGTGGTGTATTGAATCTTGTGGACCAGACCCATTGCAAGATGCTGTACTCTGTCGTCGACCCTAAGCCATCCCAGCCTGTCAAAGTGGGCAGGGGTCACGGGGTGAGGTGGGTTCGGGGGGTGAGGCCAAGTAGGAGCCTGACCAGTTTGTTTTGGGAGGTCTGGAGCCTTGTTTTAAGGGCCTTTGAGGTGCTGTGGTACCAAGAGGTGCATGCATAGTCAAAGAAACCTTGTACTCCTGTTAAGGTCTTCAAGGTGATTTGGTTGACCAGTGAGGAGATCCTGTAAAGGAATCTTGTACTTTGATTGACTTTTTTTGATTACGTTGGTGGCCATTTTATCACTATGCATGCACCTCTTGGTACCACTGCTCACCCCCCAAACCCACCTCACCCCTGCCCACTTTGACATGCTGGGATGGCTTAGGGTCGACGACAGAGTACAGCATCTTGCAATGGGTCTGGTCCACAAGATTCGATACACCACCAAGATACCCATGTACCTGTCTAAATACTTCCTTAACCCTTGGACTACCAATCCCATTTTTTTTGTTTGGGTAACAAATTGGCATATTTTTAATTAATCATTTTCACATTAATAGAAAGATCTGGTGGTTTGAACAGATGTTTTTTTTTTTTTTTTCATTGCTAGTGTATTCTCTCGAATTGCCACCAGATGGCGGGAACGCACCATTATGCTGATTTTGGCCAAAATAGACGAATCTTCCTAAGTCACTTTCGGTTCAACGATCGACAACATCCGGTATTATTTTGACCCTAGTCACTAGCTTGGCTGGTCCGGATTGCTAAGCTAGTTATTTTTCATAACTAAGTCAAATTAAACTCAAATCAACCCCAAAACATCGCAAAATATCACATTTTTTACAGCGACGCACATAGAGACGGCGCGCGTGCATGATAGCGCACGATCACGCAGATCGTTTTTTGGTAAATTACATCCAACATTAGTGATATTAGCGAAAAAATATATTTTTTTGCTCTGTTGAACCCTAGATAACTGACATTGATTGACATTCCGTTAATTCCGTGAACGGGAGGTTTGTATTTTTAGAAATATTCAGTTTTTTCCGTTAATTGTAGCCCAGGGGTTAATGTAAACGAAGTCCACACCCACAACACCAGAGGGAGTGCAACAAACCATGTAGGCCTACAACCCAGATTCGGCACAAACAAGGGACTAAATTATTTTCGCTCCTATGCCACCAAAATGTGGAACGCCCTACCAACAGTCATTAAGACATGTGAATCCCTTGACTCCTTCAAAACCGCTCTCAAAGGGCACCTATACGGACGGCTGCAATTCAAAACTGGCCCCCGGAAAATCTGAATCCCCCCCCCCCCCCGACCACCCCCCCTTTTTTTCCCCTCACTGTATATGTTTCTTTTCCATTTTTGCTTCCTTTATGATGAATTCCTGTTCTGTTCTTGAACTATATAGAAGTGTCTATTTGTACGTCTCTAAATGTTTTGATGAATTGAACATGCGGTGGACCCTGTTGTAAACAAGTGTACTGATTATTTGGGTCGTCCACTCACAGTTAACAGTCTTTGTATTGATTTTTTGCTTGAAATGTACTGTAATTCTGCAAACTGTTAATACATATTTCAATCAATCAATCAATCAATCAAAGCTTACACACTCAAATTGAACCACAAATGAGAGGCAGAGTAGGGCGGGCCTTCAGTTGTTGGAGACTAACCTCACAAGGCTCATATCTTCAAGTTCTTCTTAATAATCTTCAATGTATTAGACATTCTGACAGGTCATTCATTTAATATTTGGCAATCAATTATGAATTTACTTATCATTATACACATGTTCATGAAAATGTATTTTCATGTATTTTCAAAATACAAAATACGTATTTGTATCTCAAATACATTTCTCAGACCAGTATTTGTATTTTGTATTTAGATACATTTTTGACCCAGTATTTGTATTTTGTATCAAAATACATTTTCAATGTATTTTGCCCATCTCTGCCCAGGAGTCCCTCAGGGAGTTCCAGGGGGTCCCCCAGCTATGATGGATAGTTAGGAACCAAATGGACCCATGGATCTGTAACTCTGAGAGTGTACAAATGGAGCCATTAGGGTCCATTTGGTTCCATTTGTACAAAATTAACATTGATTTTACAATTAAAAAAATGTCATATTCATAGCCTGGTTGAGAATCACTCCAAAATCTTCTGGTATATAATCTTCCCTGGTATATCTTTCAAATGGGGGTCTAATAAATGTCAATTTGGGGGGTCCTCGACACGAAAAAGTTTGGGAACCACTGGAGTAGATAGAAAGAAAGAGTATAGACTAGAGAAAGACAAAGGAAGAGAGAGAGGGTGGAGAAAGGAGAACAGAAGACAGCGTAGACCAGTGGTTCTCAAACATGTCCATGTCAAGGACAAGATGCCCATCTGATACGCCTTTGTGTCAGGGACCCCCAAAAATAGAGGATTTGTGACAAACTTATTTCACTTTTTTTTCCACATCTCTAGGTTGTCCTCAGACGAGCCCTCCATCGTCGTTTCCAGTCATCCCGATTCTCCATACTCATTCTCCAGACTGCTATTTTCTGGCTCACCCTTGGTAATCCCTCATACAGAGTCTTGTTAGTAACATGTACAGTCTGAACGCAGCATTCTGGTGTACACCCGTCAAGGGACTTCTGCAGGGTTGGCTTTAGGGTCCACAGCATTCACTGCCGTATAGGAGAACAGACTCCACTGTTGCATAGAAGAAGCTGAGTTTGATTTGGAATGGTTTTTCCAAATGTTTTAAAAATAATGGTGAGCTTGTAGACCCCCCCCCCCCCCCCCCCCCCACGGCACGAGGACCACCACTTTGAGCACCACGGAGTAGACAGAGAGAAGAGAGAGAAAGTGAAGCGAGAGTGATATCCTAAACTGTGATAGGTCGCCCCGGCTCTAAGATGCTTTGCCATGGTGCCTGGTCCCCAGAGCTTCATCGGGGAGCAGGGATCTGCAGCAGAGCGCTATCTCACAGTGCCAGGTAGCCTGACTAATATATACAACACTCGAAAGCTCCTCCAAGCTTCAGAGAATCACTGCTTCTGGAGACCCAGATACTGTATAGGAAGAAGCTCCCAAATAGCAGCGTACAATGCCAACAGCTGGAGTTTAAAAAAATGTGAATTAATACCACCCCCCCCCCCCCCCCCCCCAACGTGTTGCGATGCCCCAAGCTGCAGGAAGACAGGGGTCATAGCACAAGCGACTGGCGTTTTTTTATTTGAGGGAGAAAGTGAGAATAATAATATATGAGGGACAGAAATTATAAATTATAGACTTGTGTTGCTGCCAACACAGGGATTTCGTTAGCCTCATAGTCATATTTTCAAGTTTTACAGAAAAGAAGAAACAAAAAAATCACTATCTGCCTAAGTCATCTATTCTAGATGACGTATAGGCAAATATGAGGATTTTATTTTTATTTCATGTTTATCTGCATTCATTTATATTTGCCTAACTCTACTCTCCTAACACTGCTGGTTCGCCCTGCCTTACTGTCCATGTCCTCGACCTTTAAGAATGCTTGTTGCATTACATTCCAAAATAATTTAAAAGTCAATAAACTGACTTAAAATGACTTGACTTTGGAATGTAACAAGCATTCTGATGAAGACACACTGCAGGCAATATGGCACAACAAAGCAGCAGTGTGTTAAGCAGAAATGTCAATTTGGCCAAAAAGAAAATTCAGGCAATTATGCTATGAGGCTAAGGAAATATGGAAGATTGTTATGGGACTTGGAGACAATGGTGCAGGACTGCAGGTGCACACATACACATCAAACACCCATCACTACACAAAACCCCAGGCAGCCATGATGAGGACACACTGGCCTGTAAAACACAAATGTAAACAAGAGAGAGACAGGAGCTCCCAAAAGGCTGTGGCAGCCAGCTGATGCACTCACACGGTGAACAGACGTCATATCTGTCTGGCCCTTCCGCTTCAGGTACTGTAGCTCATAATGCAGCTGACATCCAGTGAGCAGGCCCCCCAAAACACTTCAGGTACTGTAGCTCATAATGCAGCTGACATCCAGTGAGCAGGCCCCCTGTAGCTCATAATGCAGCTGACATCCAGTGAGCAGGCCCCCTGTAGCTCATAATGCAGCTGACATCCAGTGAGCAGGCCCCCTGCAGCTCATAATGCAGCTGACATCCAGTGAGCAGGCCCCCTGTAGCTCATAATGCAGCTGACATCCAGTGAGCAGGCCCCCTGTAGCTCATAATGCAGCTGACATCCAGTGAGCAGGCCCCCTGTAGCTCATAATGCAGCTGACATCCAGTGAGCAGGCCCCCTGTAGCTCATAATGCAGCTGACATCCAGTGAGCAGGCCCCCTGTAGCTCATAATGCAGCTGACATCCAGTGAGCAGGCCCCCCAAAACGTTTGGCATGTCATACAAACCCTGGTGTTATGAAATGTACTGGGCATAGATAGGCCCATAAGAAACCATGTGAGTGAGTGAGTGTGTGAGTGTGTGAGTGTGTGTGTGAGTGTGAGTGTGAGTGTGAGTGTGAGTGTGAGTGTGAGTGTGAGTGTGAGTGTGTGTGTGTGTGTGTGTGTGTGTGTGTGTGTGTGTGTGTGTGTGTGTGTGTGTGTGTGTGTGAGAGAGAGCTCGCGTGAGCGTACAGGGGGTGGTGGCACAATTGAATGCCATAATTGGATTAACACAGTTTTCAACAAACTGCTTCCACATGCTGCTCTTCAGTCCATTAGTTCACATATCCTGCACTGACAGTTGTAAGGGTTTAAATCCCATTTCACGCTATATACCGTGTCCTATCTCCTCGTCCTGTCCTCCCATGCCGTCTCTCTTGTCTGCCCAAAGAAAAGAAAGAGGCAACGCAGTATAGATGTATCACCACAGTGGACTGTGACCACCAAAACGCGAGTTTTGCTGTTTTCGTTTGCAATTACTTGCCTCCAGGTCAGAAACAACAAATTAATGAACAGGCGCTGGACAAACATATGCCCTTTTCAAACGCAGTATGCACTGTATACACTATACAGTACACGTATGAACATCCGATGCACATTTTCGTACATTTTTAACAGTCCGATGCACATTTTCGTACATTTTTTAAATGTCTTCTAAATCATGACGGTTTTCTGAAATACTTGTGTTTCTATATGAGTGGTTCTCAAACTATTTCATGTCAAGGACCCCCAGAATTATATGTAGTTGGGCCACGACCCCCATCTGAAAATATTATGTTGTTCCAGGGACCTAACCAGAAGCAAAGATTTTAGTTAAAAACGTTCGCTCTGAAAGAATATATATTCAAAGATTTGCAGCCCTTTTTAACGATTTACAAGCGCATATTGCGGCTCGTAGCGGTGCCACGCTATGGGCTTGTAGATCTGCTATTTTTCAACAGCTGAAGTATAACATAATGCTTAAATGCGTAAAGGAAAAGTCACAATATCACTGGTACTGTATGCATATTCAGTTACAGATTTTACGAGATTTTACTTGAGTAAAAGTACAAAAGTAGTGGTACCACAGTATGGACCATTTCACAATCATGTTATTGGATTGGATTTAGTAATGCATTAATGTGTTCGTCACTCTTGGTGGGGCTGAGTTTAAACTAGGGCAAAAAAACGTGATCGGGACATCCCTAGTATCAATATTATATCCATATCATGATCTGTGATGTGGGATATTGTACTATTGTGATGTGGCATAAATGTCTTCTATAAAATATAAATATCGGATCGGGAAATCCCTAGTTTAAACCATTTACTTTGTGTTGCTGGGTATCAACATATAATAATAAAATTAGACCAGTCTGAAGTACCTATTGGTACTCTAAACATCGGGACAGGGACATAGTCACACAGGTTGGGACATACTGTAGGGACAAAGCTGTTCCTTGGAGTGGTTGCACCACTCAAAAATGTACACGTAAATATAGCCTGGGAAAATGTACTTAGTCACTTTCCACCATTGCCATGATGTTGTGGACAAGTAAAGAAAGTAGTAATCACAAAGGGAGGGAGCAGAGGGTTAGTGAGAGTGAGTGCATTTTCCGGCAGCGGCATCAGCCGCGGAACACCCGCGGCAGGCGGCGAGAGAGAGAGAGAGAGAGAGAGAGAGAGAGAGAGAGAGAGAGAGAGAGAGAGAAGGGGTATGGGGGTGGGAGAGAGAGAGAGAGAGAATTGGAAGGAAAGGTGTGTGTCATACCTTAATTGATGTACAATAAGTCATACATGCATAATCCTATAGGCTAACCATCACTGTGCATGGACACACAAACACACACACTAGAGGCGCTGGCTTGAGAGCTGATTTCTGCGCTCTGTTTGTTTTAAAAGCCTTCGCCCCCTGAGGTCCAGGCAGTCATTATTCTCACTGCAAAGTAGAACGGAAACACACACACACACACACACACACACACACACACACACACACACACACACACACACACACACACACACACAATACCAGAGCCCCGCTGTCTTAAAGCACAGCGGAAGCACTAATCCTTTACATTAAACCTACACAAACGCGCTGTGTATGTGCACACACACACACACACACACACACACACACACACACACACACACACACACACACACACACACACACACACACACACACACACACACAGCTTATATCAGTTGACTTGGCCCATAAAGGTCCATATCTCACTCAAACACACACCTACTGTACACACACAACTGCACTGTGTCGCACACACGCACGCACGCACGCACGCAAATGTGCATTATACTTATAGACAAATCCACAATGTATCCCAAATCCACGCGCTGACCTCCATAGCATGTATAGGCAAGACCTCATGAGCTACCAGATGTTTACAATGGTGACTCCTCCTGCCTCTTGCAAAGTGTCGAGATCTATCTGCCATAGAGTAGTTTGGAAACCAATAGTATTAATCGATGCATTTGTGTGCGTGAAAATCTGAAAAATGGTTGGGCGGACGCCGGCATGGTACTGCGTGCAATGACCAATGCAACACTGTATAGGAATATTATTGTCTTTCCAATCCATATAAACCCTTTGTAGAATACTTTATAAATGTATACTGCATTTTGACACAAAAGGCTTTCATTTCATTTCCATGTGTCTGAAGTGTGCAGCTCAACGCCTAGTGAACTTTGAACCGAGCAGCTCAACATCGGTGAACTTTGAACCGAACAGCTCAACATCAGTAAACTTTGACCTTTGGCATCAAACAGACAAATAAGCAAAGCCGTGCTTGACCCCACTTGGTAGGCTTTTCGCTGGCAGTGAGATAACCACAACACACGCTGTAGCGGTGAGCTAACCACTACAACACACGCTGTAGAGCTAACCACTACAACACACGCTGTAGAGCTAACCACTACAACACACACTGTAGAGCTAACCACTACAACACACACTGTAGCCAGAGAATGGTGAAGAGTACTGACGTTTCCAGAAGGTTTTATTAATGCTCAGCCTTAGACCTTGTTTTGAACATAAAGTAGATTTTTTTCTGGACCGACACGTTAAACAATATAGGACAGATAAACAAAATATAATTAGCTCTTACAACATGCAAACATTACAAACCAGGTCATATAAACAATAAGATACAAAATGGGCCTTTAAAACACACACAAACATAAATATGCCTCATAGCCTATCTACCATCCATGTGAATAATCACAATGTTTACACCTAGTAAACATATCCAAAGTAACTGCAGAGAATCATGAAAACACATCAAACACATTACCTTGTTCCCGTTCTAGCTGGGTGCTAACATATAAAACTGATGCTGCTGTTTGCTTCAAACCTTTCCTTCTGACTCTGAGCAGCCAGGTGACTACAATAACCAATTATGGAAACCCCCAGTTGTAAATTACCAGGCTCACAATGAACTCAAACCAAAACCCCCTCAAAATAAAAGTATTTGGCTCAACACACAAAATAACAGGAAAACGACTTAAAACAGGTAAGTTTCACAATAAGTTCACAATAACCAGGTCTGATTACCCAGGATATAATGATTTAGTGCAAATGTAATTTGGTTCTTTACATACGTCCAATGAACTAGGCTACATAAAAGCATGGGAAATTGATGCGTATGAACTCTACATCTGACCTCAAACCCTTAGATCTCCATATATGGAGCTGACCTGTTCTGACATTCCAAATGTTGATCCTTTCCCACCCGTCCTTCGTCTTCGATGTCTCCCTTTTGACTGATACCTGTCCATTCAAACTCTAGACGGGCCCGCCAAAAGTTATTAGTAGAGTTCTCAGCAGGCATGAAGATTAAGGCCCGGCCCTACCTGGGCCCTCATTAAACCCTGTACACTCAAGACACTGCCCCCGCTGCCACCCATAGATCTCCATATACTGACATGTTCTGACATTCCATATGTTAATCTGACCTCATCAAACCCTGTACACTCAAGACACGCTCCATATATGGCCAGTACAGAATTCATTCAATATGTTGATCTGACGCCCCCATGCCAAAGCGCCAGTGCTCGCCCAGCAGTCTGCTGTCACCCAGGTCAATGTTATAACATTATGTTGATATAATAATATAGCAGTGGGTAGGCTACTTGAGGCGAGTCAACTGTCTCTTTGTTTTGGTACGATACTGTGCGACCGCGACACACCCCACACACACACTTCCAAGTTCTCCTTAAGGTCTATTCATAGTTTTCGGTGGAGAGGTGACCACGGAAAACTACAACATGATGTCACACTGCGGTAGTCACCGCTCACACAACACATCTCTCTGTTTTTATTAACCACTGTTTCGGTGGTCACCTCTTCACCGAAAACTGGACTATGAATAGGCCTTTAGCACACCATTGTGTAAATGGTAAATGGTGCATTTATTTTATATATCACTTTTATCCAAGGCACCAACTGGTTCATCTGGAGCAATTAGGGGTTCAAATAAATGAATTAAAACAAGGAAAATGTTCTCTTTTGAAATACAAGTTCAAATAGTTTTTTGGTGAAAAGTAGATTATGTGTTAAAAGGGAAGTCATTTAATAAGGCAGCATGACGGCAAAATGTCCCTGTTTGATCAAAGACAAAGAACTAACTAACTCAGTGGGGCGTTGATTACTGGAGCACAGCCATTCGTAAAATAAATACATAATTACAGTACTCTTTTCTAGTTGATGCAATTTATTTGACAGTGAGACATTTCAGCAGAGAAGTTCTTCTGTGCCATGTCCTTCTCCTCAGTGGTATTTGACATGAAAAAAAGAAAATCACAAGCTTAAGGGTGTGTGACTTTATGTATTTATTGTCGCTCTTCTCACTATGCTGTAGCTTCCAAATTAAGATCGGGCCAAAACAACAGTGAAGGCACTCACAGCATAGGTATTTTTGAATAACTGTGTATATGTGAATGACTAGAGCCAACATGTATACATGGTACAATGAATTAATGGACATTTAGAACGCCAAGATTAGGCAGTGAACACTTCATTTAAAAAAATAATGGTCTATACTGTAGAAGCATTATGCTGATGCTCTCTTCCACTATCATTAACAATGCGACCCAATAGCCAAATGAATGGTTAAAGATACGATAAGACCTTTATTTATCCCACGAGGGTGTTGTCAAAGGCACATAGCAGCATATCACATGGGTGCAATATGTACTGATCAGTCAAATGTCCCTAAAAATCTAAATGAATAAAATAAAATAAAAACAGGTTGTAGGTTCAAAGCTTTGACACTTTGTTGCACGATGGCGTCACGTGCCAAAAATAATCAACCTACAACAAGCTCCCAATGCATCCTGGACGTGACACGCTGTGAGCCAGTGGTTCCCAAAGTGGGGTCCGGGGACCCCCCAGGGATCCATGATGAGCTAAATGATAGTTTGGAAACAAATGGACCCTTATGGGTCTGTAACTCTGAGAGTGTACAAATGGACCCTAACGGGTCCATTTGGTTCCATTAGTACACTCTCAAAGTTAAATTAACATTGATTTTACAATATAAATTGGGGTCCCAGAGATAGAAATGCCATTGAATGGGGGTCCATAGACAAATGCATGTCAAACTGGGGGTCCTTGAAATTAAATGGGTTGAGAATCACTGCTAGAGACGTAAAAATCTTCTCTTATGGGGGTCCTTGGCATATCTTTTCAAATGGGGGTCCACAGGCTAATTAGTGTCAAGTTGGGGGTCCTTGACATGAAAAGGTTTGGGAACCACTGCTGTGAGCTATTAGTTCTGCTACTTCCAGCAGAACACCGGCGTGCCACAGAGCATACATGAGACATTATGGTGACTGAACACCGGCGTGCCACAAGGCATACATGAGACATTATGGTGACAGAACACCGGCGTGCCACAGAGCATACATGAGACATTATGGTGACAGAACACCGGCGTGCCACAAGGCATACATGAGACATTATGGTGACAGAACACCGGCGTGCCACAGAGCATACATGAGACATTATGGTGACTGAACACCGGCGTGCCACAGAGCATACATGAGACATTATGGTGACTGAACACCGGCGTGCCACAGAGCATACATGAGACATTATGGTGACAGAACACCGGCGTGCCACAGAGCATACATGAGACATTATGGTGACAGAACACCGGCGTGCCACAGAGCATACATGAGACATTATGGTGACAGAACACCGGCGTGCCACAGAGCATACATGAGACATTATGGTGACTGAACACCGGCGTGCCACAGAGCATACATGAGACATTATGGTGACTGAACACCGGCGTGCCACAAGGCATACATGAGACATTATGGTGACTGAACACCGGCGTGCCACAAGGCATACATGAGACATTATGGTGACTGAACACCGGCGTGCCACAGAGCATACATGAGACATTATGGTGACAGAACACCGGCGTGCCACAGAGCATACATGAGACATTATGGTGACAGAACACCGGCGTGCCACAAGGCATACATGAGACATTATGGTGACAGAACACCGGCGTGCCACAGAGCATACATGAGACATTATGGTGACTGAACACCGGCGTGCCACAGAGCATACATGAGACATTATGGTGACAGAACACCGGCGTGCCACAGAGCATACATGAGACATTATGGTGACTGAACACCGGCGTGCCACAGAGCATACATGAGACATTATGGTGACTGAACACCGGCGTGCCACAAGGCATACATGAGACATTATGGTGACAGAACACCGGCGTGCCACAGAGCATACATGAGACATTATGGTGACTGAACACCGGCGTGCCACAGAGCATACATGAGACATTATGGTGACTGAACACCGGCGTGCCACAGAGCATACATGAGACATTATGGTGACAGAACACCGGCGTGCCACAAGGCATACATGAGACATTATGGTGACAGAACACCGGCGTGCCACAGAGCATACATGAGACATTATGGTGACAGAACACCGGCGTGCCACAGAGCATACATGAGACATTATGGTGACAGAACACCGGCGTGCCACAAGGCATACATGAGACATTATGGTGACAGAACACCGGCGTGCCACAGAGCATACATGAGACATTATGGTGACTGAACACCGGCGTGCCACAGAGCATACATGAGACATTATGGTGACAGAACACCGGCGTGCCACAGAGCATACATGAGACATTATGGTGACTGAACACCGGCGTGCCACAGAGCATACATGAGACATTATGGTGACTGAACACCGGCGTGCCACAAGGCATACATGAGACATTATGGTGACAGAACACCGGCGTGCCACAGAGCATACATGAGACATTATGGTGACTGAACACCGGCGTGCCACAGAGCATACATGAGACATTATGGTGACTGAACACCGGCGTGCCACAGAGCATACATGAGACATTATGGTGACTGAACACCGGCGTGCCACAGAGCATACATGAGACATTATGGTGACTGCATGTGAATCCTATTTTGCAGAATGTTCTTGCTAACCAGGCCACTTGGAAGCTATTCAGGAGGCTGGCGGAACCAAACTGAATAATGTATTGAAATAATATGCAAATTTTATTTTAGGGGACTTTGTGTTACTGTATTTATTCGCCCATGGGGCATTTTTCTTTTTTTAAACACCCTGGTCTTCCAAAGTTTGACGAAACAGTGTGATGAAACAGTCTGTGTTTCTTTCGGTTTTAGGACAAACTCGAACGGATAACTCATGGTTCAGATCAGGAAAAGTAAAGAGTAAACAAAAGGTCAGGGACGTGCACACATAGACATCAAAGGGGGCTTCAGCCCCTGCCTTTTTACCCGTCTGTAAAACAACTGCCCTTTCCAGACAGTAAAATAAATGCAAATGCCACTCCTTTCCTTCCATGCCATATCCGGAAGGCAGCATTCAGGAGAATTGCTTTTTTCCGCGAAGTATGCTAAACTTGAAAACAGTATTTTGCATTGAACAAATTTGTTTAGAAATCCATGTCGTACACCACCGCATTTCCACTAGCTAAAGAGTGCTGGGTTGCGCCCCAAATATAGCTGATCTGTAGATCTGCTATTTTTGTCCAAAGGTGCCCTCTTTTCAGCCCCTCTCTGCACGTCCCTGCAATAGTGCAATAGGTTGTATTGTGCAAGTGGCATCGAGACAAACTATTTAACTGTGTTTGTACTGGCTAGTTTAAGGAACAAGTTAAATTCATATTGAAATTCATACTTCTTTTACTGTGTATGAATGTGACTGGATGGATGCGACTGTGAGTGGATGTGAATTTATTAATGTGTTCATGTTTCCCCAACGACATTGATTTATAATACCATACATGATACATTGGACCATCCTGCAATACAGCTATGAATAACATAATGTAATATATCTACCTCGCCACATTCTTCTCTCCAAGGCATATGCAACAATATGTTCCACTGATTCTTTTATGCGTCTATAAAAGAACATAATCTATTTACTTAAGCCGGGGCGGCCACCCCACTTCTCTTTAGAAAGAGAAAGGAAGAAAAGAAAACCCTATCTGTTCTATTGAACACAAGAAGAAAGTATGTCAGGCAGACATAGTGCAAAGAGTGGCTACATGACCAACACCAGTACCATCCCCCCTCTATTCTCACTGGTCTCCAATGGGCCAAAAGCCATTACAGAATCAGGGATTATTATTGCTACATCTGCTGGAGAGTGCATAGATATCCCTCAGTAGACAGTGGAACTATGTCAGCCTCACGGACCAGACAGACACACATACAAATGCATGTAGCATATTATGTTCATACCAAATCCACGTGGCAAATATGAATTATATGAAATATCAGAATTAATGTGAAAAAAGGAGAACATAGCATAGAACTGATATTATATGGTGTGCGTGCGTGCGTCTCTAGAACTAATCTTGCAAACTGCTGGACTGGACAGCAGCAAATTTATTTATTATTATTTATTTTTATATTTTTATCTATTTATCTATATTTATATTTAAATGTTATAAAGTGGGTGCAGTACTTAGTTTAGACAGTTTTTGGTTTAGACTAGTCATTGGTTAGACCAGTCATTAGTTCTACAACTACAACCTATCTCAAACCCTCACCCTAACCTCCCACGGGGCAGCACACCTAAACCTAACCTTAACCCATGTCTACTAGTCTAAACTAAGTATGCACCCCTATGAGGTCAATGGGGCTTTGGTGCGGCTGAAACCTTGCCAAAAAGAGTCTTCTGTCATATAATAGACTGACGTTACACAGATGACTAATGTTACAGGTTGGCCACATGAAGTCTGTAGATAGAAATGGAAGGCCGCGCCATAATAATACACATTGCACTTTACTTACTTTTATGTGGAAATAAAGCAAATAAAGATAAGTTATCAAGTATCATTAATGTTGTCATTTTATAAACTGGCCCCTTGCCCGTTGCACCCGCTTTGAATGTTATCACCCCTAAATCAAGAGAATGTTCGTGATCAGAAGCTTAGAATACAGCCAGAATGTGATAATCACCCAACTATGGGAGCATTTGCATATTGTGACCATGACGGAGTCGCGCCGTCTCTGGTGTCCATGTCAAGCCGAGTCGCCGTGCCGAGCGCTGCGACGTCCACCAGAGCGTGCAGTCCGGGTGAACACAGCCAAACACCACGTCTAGTATGCCAGTATGCAGGGGTGGACTGGCCACAGGACTTACCAGGCATATGCCCGGTGGGCCGACCCTCACATTTTTGTCTCAGTCCAGCCCAGCCCTGCCAGTATGGCCATATTGGCCATATTCCAATGTCCTAATGACGGTTGATTTTGTTGATTTTTTTTGCAGTGATAACATATGCATCCGTTACCATTTTTGAGTGGTGCAACCACTCCTATAACCATTAACCAGGAATGTCCACATGTATCATGTATCTTGTATCTTGTATCTTGTATCAGTCATCATGAGCATGAGTGGTGTGCGCATGCGTGAAACCAGCAATGGCCAGCAATATCCGTGTGTGTGTGTACAATGCGCGCCTCACATCTTGTGCTAAATAAATAGCGTCAATGCTAGCGAGCTAAAATATAGCCATCCTTGCTCTAGAAAGCACCAATGTTTCCATCTAGACCACCGGATAATCAGCAAAGACCTCCGAACATCGCGCTAATTGACCAAACCATGGAGAGATCCGTAGATTAGGAGTTATTGAAGCTTTTAGTCTGCCTGTATAATGGGAGGTGGACGGCAGCTCGCATGCGCGATCCGGTCTAGGAGGTATGTTAAAGAAGGAAAGGCCGACCCAAAATAATAATGAAAAAATAGTTGTCAGCGACGCGGATTGATATCCATAATAGAGAGAGAGAGAGAGAGAGAGAGAGAGAGAAGGGGGGAGAGAGGGGAGTTGCACCACTCGGTTCACACAGGTGTGATTTTTTGTAATGTGGCCCACAGGTTCAGCTTTTTGAGTATCCCTGCTGTAGAGTCTATGGTGGCCTTGCTGACTTCATGACCGGATGCTTTTACAGTACATCATGATGGGTGTTAAATGCATTGTTTTCCGACAGTCCTTCCTTTGTGAATGAGCTGGTTTCGGGGTTTTTTAACCAGGAGCAGACATGTTTCCTGGTGCTGATATGAGATTACCGCAACTCTATGAACAACATCTTCGAACAGTGAGCACGACGTCATCCTGCATTTGTCTATGTCTCAACGTAGCAGATACCCCTGGCATTAAGCCTCTGTTGTCCACCGTGAGCCAATATAGTTTTATT
Organism: Protomyctophum parallelum; assembly: GCF_964188405.1. Classification (NCBI taxonomy): domain Eukaryota; kingdom Metazoa; phylum Chordata; class Actinopteri; order Myctophiformes; family Myctophidae; genus Protomyctophum; species Protomyctophum parallelum. The sequence goes on along the minus strand of NC_139705.1, from coordinate 26,118,948 downwards.
AGAGCTTAGACACTTCACGAAAAGTGCCACAGCTTCTGTTGTTACTATGCAATTTCTATCTTTTGCTTCAAGATGATTTCATTTTCTAAGTTCCATCGCTTATTGCTCTGAGCACTGCAAGCACACTAAGGCTTAAGTACAGTTGCATCAGGAATGCACGACAGCACATCCTGTCCATGGAACATAAGTAGAAGAAGCCAGTGATGTGATGAGAAGTACCCGGTAGACACTAGACACGCAAGACGAGACTTTGTAAATGCAACTACTGGTCCCTAATGGACTGCTTCCAAAGTTGGCCCAGGCTAGTGTGGTTTCTAACTTGCTATACCGTAGCTGGTCTGAATATCTATACTGTATATCTAGGTCATTGGGGTTGCTGAGTGAGATATGCCGTTCCCAATCTCCATCCAGTGTTTTCCCACTTAGTTGATCTGGATGTTGCTAGGAAGATTAATACTAAAAGAAAGAGGTTTATGCTGCATGCAGGACAATGTAACTGCATATTTGATGTTGTAGAAATCTACTTTCAGAACTAGAAAGTACACAGAAGTCCTCTTGGGACCTGCACGCACGCACGCACGCACGCACGCACGCACGCACGCACGCACACACACACACACACACACACACGCACACACACACACACACACACACACACACACACACACACACACACTTTCACAAATGCACGCACGCACGCACGCATGCATGAACACACACAAATGCCTTTGTGCCTGCAACCATTACACTACAGATAAAGATAGTAGAAGATGATGCACTCTGCCTAAGCACACTTATATATAGTTGAGCGAGTATGTGTGTGTAAAAGCACATTCTTATGGTACAATATGGTGTCTTTTCAGGGTTTTAATGTGTTTGTCTTATTTTTAACCACTCACTTTGTGTCTCATAGGTGGAATGTAGACGGTTCAGAATCCTGCCTACCAATGACATCAACAGTTTAGTTTAGGAAATTTCAGATTTCCATTTTTTTATTATTGATGCCAAGTACAGTGGCTTCTATTTCACCGTGATAACTTTCCCGGAAGAGAAAGGCTGTAATTTATTAGCTTTATTTTAATTCTGGTTGATGGACTGCCCACAGCCCACCTCTGAGATGCAGAGCGACTAGATGGAAATGGTGCCATCTTATAATGAGCATAAGTGAGAACCAATTAAAACAAAATGTCATGATATACACTTTATTTGAGTTATACCATTATCAAAGATAAAAGAAAATAAATGTAGATGTCTGGAGTCTGAATTATCATGGCATCTTGTTTTTTAATTGGATTGCTGTGTTTCCCTTCTCATTCGCACATACACACACGCACGCACGCACGCACGCACGCACGCACGCACGCACGCACGCACGCAAATACAGTATATTCCCATGGCATTCTCTGTCATGAGCAGATAATACAGTCAATGGCAAAGCATGAATACACTATCTCTCAACTGAAATAGAACTAGTCATACACAAAAACTATCTCTCTCTCACACGCACGCACGCACGCACGCACGCACGCACGCACGCACGCACACACACACACACACACACACACACACACACACACACACACACACACACACACACACACACACACACACACACACACACACACACACACACACACACACCGCTCAGTGTTAATTTTATCCATTTGTAATGGTGAGATGTTGCTGTGCGGCAGGATCTAATCCAGAACATAAACTGTATACAACATGATCCATGGTGCTGACCCTTGTGTACTGGCCTATGTACAAACGTATTCGTGGGCTTACCGCTTCACTACAGCCTGATGTGCTCTCTCTTTCCCCTCCCCTGTCGCATACTCTTCATTTTTCTATCGCCTTCCTTCCCTTTCTCCTCGTGTCTCTTTGTTAGCCCCCCCCCCCCCCCCCCCCCCCCATGCCATGCAGTAAACTCCAGGTCAACACAGCACACACAGACAGACACACACAGACAGACACACACACACACACACACACACACACACACACACACAGACAGACACAGACACACACACACACACACACACACACACACACAGACACACACACACACACACACACACACACACACACGTGTATTAAAAGTCATATGGGGTTGAATTTGGCGAATGACCTTTCATGCATTTTCTCTCTCTCCCTCTCTCTCTCTCTCTCTCTCTCCTGTTTACGGTCCGCTGAACTCACAACAACCTCACACAGATTTAATTTATTAATTTATTAAATTAAATAAAGAATTAAAAGTTATTCCTCTTAACTTAGAAAGTTCAGACTCCCCCCCCCCCTCAACAGAGCTCTTCCAAAGCCATAAAGGTAGAGATGTCCTTTTCTAAGTCACCACAAGATATCAGTTATAAATACATTTCAAGGGGTATTTCACAGGTCTTACTCTGTACATACTCCCCCGTAAGTATGAAAATAATCTTGTACTGCCTCATTTGTCTTGAGAGTTAACGATAGAGTCAATACTTTGACCTTGTCTTTCCGAGTGAGTGCAATCAACACTGACACTGAATCCAAGTAGGGCTAAATACAGCTCCGTGAAGTGATGAAATGGATACGACAGGGAACATAAGTTTCAAATGACTAACCGTTATGTATTTTGAGTGACATGGCACAATGACTTGATTCCCTGTAGTTCAAAGTGCAACAAAGCATGACTATGAGATATATATATAGTAATTATCATCAAACTAGTGAAAACAATTAACACAAAAGCTTAAATATAGTTCCAAGTATAGTATAGAGACAGAGTGCATGCTGGGTGAAATGCCCTTTTCGGTCGTGGAAACATAGCCGTAGTGGTATTCTGATCTTTGTCTTGTTATGCTTTTCATCCAACATTATGTACAGGAAAGTAAATGCTACAGGGCCTTTTCCAGTTGACCTGCAAGTGAATTAAATTATTATTCATGCCATCTTGGCTTACGCAAGCTCTGAGTTGACTTAAGCTTGGGCTAGGGCTTCAGTGACTTTCAGCATTGCTTAGGGCTAGAATTGTTGTCTTTTTCAACTAAGTGTAGAGGGTTTAGAAACAGCAAAGGTGTATAATAACTCCCCCCCCCCCCCCCCCCCCCCCATAACTCTGAGAGTGTACAAATGGCATGGTCATTCGGGGCTATCCCTTTGTGTGTTTCTGGCAATATCATTGTTCTCTCGTTTAGTATGTCCGTGGCAAAAATGGAATTTTAACAACAATGTCCACCAGAAGCCAACATGATGATCATGCTTACAACTAACATCAGTGCAAAGACCTACAGTATGAACCAAAGTAATGTCGGAATTACGGTTCATTGGTGGGTTTACAGCAATGATGGGAATGGATTAAGCCTGATTCATACTTAGTTACATGACGGTGTCGCGCACTGTGACACGCTGATCTTGTGAGCTTGTAGATCTGCCATTTTCAGTGTACGACGCTGCTGCGCAATTAGCCATTACTTACATTATTACCACTGATGGGCTTACAGCTACAACACAGCATCAATTACTGTATGTTCATACTGTATGTTGGTGGGTTTACGACAACACATGTAAATCACCTACTGTGTAAATGTATTGGTAGTGTAGCAAAGCAAGTGTCACTTTGCAGACTTGATAAGCTTACTAACAGCTATATCATTCATCAGCATTACAAACTGAAGAAACTGAAAATATCGGATAAATCTATACCAAGCAGAAGACAGAAACGCTGCTTGGCTCTCCAGCAGTCAGACAGCTCCCCTTCAGGGAACAGCTAACAGGCTTCGAAGATAAATAACCCTTGGCATGTAAAAGCACACGTCAGATGTATTGTATGCAGTACAGCCTGACACTCCCTGGCACCCAGTGAACTTAATGAAGACCTGCAAATTCAACATGATGTGAATGCTTTTGAAAGAGCAAATTTTAGTCTGGACTTTTTCATTTGCTTATTTTGTTGGCAGAATGTTGCGAAATAAGACTTTACTTATTCAGGGAAGAAATGCTGCTCTTCTACAGTAAACCCCTGAAGCATGACAACCAGACTCCTACTGGTAGCTAGTACTGGGCAGCTCCATGTAAAGCTCTCTGGGTTGAATGCTTTGCTCTAGGGAAACTTGTGGTGATTTTGTCAAGGGTGGGTGATTTTATCTACTTGTGATACACTTTCTTTCACACCTTCTTCCCAGAATAACAGAATAACAACGGTTATTGAATTACCGTCTTTTTGACGTTTGCCATGTAATTTACCATCAGGCATCTTCAGGACTTGTTTTATTGTCTCCACCAGGCCGAAGGCATGGGGAGAGAGTCACCCTTTTCACATTGGCCTATTATAGCGCCACCAGGAGGCCACAACCTGACCTGCCCTGGTGGAGACCTGTGCCCCGAGGGGCACTTTTTCTAGTTGGGATGTGTAATTGTGCATACACTACATTTCCAGTAGTACCAGAGGTTGACTCCAGAGTAAAAAGCTGTAGGCTCGTATGAGAGTTCACCCTGAAGACTCTCTCACCGTGATCCAGGAACTGACAGTAAGTTGACCTTCTTTTTTTTTTCTTTTGCAGCGTTGCAAGTTTATATTGAATTTTGTTTGAACTCAGCCTTATGTGCCAAGACTTGATCACAAAGCTCGCTTGATGTGTGTACATGTGTATGTTAGCTCAGATGGCTCTCATGAGACAAATGAATCCCGCCGTTTACTGTAATCTCTGCTCACCCTAAATATGTCAATTATCCTGAGAATCGTGCCTTGGAACTAATGCCCATACTGTACATTACATACATGAGAGAGAGAGAGAGAGAGAGAGAGAGAGAGAGAGAGGAACAGATGTGCATGCAGCAGGAAGAGGGGAGGAAAAGAGAGAAGGAGAAGAGGAGAGGAGGAGAGGAGACTAGAAACAGAAAAAGAGAGAGAAACCATAAGGGGGACGAGGACGAGAAAGATGAGGTTTGAATGGAGGAAGTACCAGAGAAGAGAGAATATTCCCAGACACTCTCTGTCATGAGTAGATAATACTGTTCACTGAAAAGCATGAATACACTCTCACTACAACCAGAGTCACATGAGAACACAGACACACACACAGTTGTGGCATATCCTCTTATCTCTATCCTCTTGTCTCTCTTGTGTGTCTGTGCGTGCATGCGTGCGTGCGTGCGTGTGTGTGTGTGTGTGTGTGTGTGTGTGTGTGTGTGTGTGTGTGTGTGTGTGTGTGTGTGTGTGTGTGTGACAGGACAGGACAGGACAGGACAGGACAGGACAGGACAGGACAGGACAGGACAGGACAGGACAGGACAGGACAGGACAGGACAGGACAGGACAGGACAGGACAGGACAGGACAGGACAGGACAGAGGAAGAAAGAGAACAGCGAGCTGAGACTGAGAGGAGAAGGAGAATGGACATTGGACATAGGGGGAGAAGAAGGATATTCTGTAGAGCAGGGGTGGGAAACTTTGACGATGGAGAGGGCCATTATATTTCCACACTCACTCCAGAGTGCCACTATAGTTCCACACTCACTCCAGAGGGCCACTATATTTCCACACTCACTCCAGAGGGGCACTATATTTACACACTCACTCCAGAGGGCCACTATATTTACACACTCACTCCAGAGGGCCACTATATTTACACACTCACTCCAGAGGGCCACTATATTTACACATTCACTCCAGAGGGCCACATTTCTGTCGTAGCAGAAATATCTGCATATCTACAAGCTCAAAACGCGTCGCATTGAGCTTGTAGATCTGCTATTCGAATTGAAATCTTGAAAGATCTTTTGCTATTTTTGAATTGGAATCCTGAAAATGAACATTTTTATGTCATTTCAAATGCCTTTAATTAGGCTATACTTGTGTTGAGCATTGAGCTACTAATTTAGACTGAAGTAATTAAAGCGGGCCATGTTTGCATGTTGTGGAATTGTAACAGCTGAAACCAATATTATATCAGAATTCTGACATTAACCTGCAGGGCCACATTAAGTGAAGGTGGGGGCCGCATGTGGCCCCCGGGCCGCCAGTTGCCCATGTATGAACAAGCAAATAATACTGTGTGGATGGTTGCATGGAGTACAGGAGCATGGAACAGATGAGAGATGGACAGGACAAGAAACCCGGAGAGAAGAGGAATGACAGAAATTGCGTGCAGGGATGAAGAAGGAGATGAAACATGGGAAAGAGATGTTGAGGGATTGCAGGGAAAGGCAGACGGGTGGATGGACTGATGGACTCGGACAAAAACCATAAGTGAATAGTGGGACAGTGATGTAAATAGGTTTTCAATGTAATGAGTCCCGGGATGCAGGGATGGTCTTTTAGATGAGTCTGCAGGGACATTTTATGAGTCCCACTTCAACGACGTTAGGAGTCATATTTAGACATTTTTACAAATTGCAGCATTTAACTCCCATTTTATTTTATATGGTTATAATGTGGTTATATTCATGTAGAAAACAGAAGAAGAAATGAGTATTATAACTAAAGCTAGCAAAATAAACTAGAATAAAAAACAGTACAGTAGTGCATCCCGTGGATGCAGAGGTCGTTGTTTTATTGCGTCCCTTAACTATAAACTAGGATGCAAAATGCACCATACTGTATATTAATCTCTGAGTGGAGGAGGAGGAGGGAGAGACAGACAGACATGGGAGGGAGATGGATGGAGGGATGGGGAGGAGAGGAAAGCAACAGGGGATGCATGTGACAGTTGATGCCCGCCCCTCTGTTCGTTTCATCATGATCTCATATTAACCATTGTGTCCCGGAGCAATAAAGAGGGAGAGACATAAAGACAAAGAGAGAGAGAGAGAGAGAGAGAGAGAGAGAGAGAGAGAGAGGGGCGTGTTTTCTGGGAGAGCAGCATATTGTACTGTCTGGTAGACAGGTGCACTAAAAGCACAATCTATGTAAAGCAGTGTTGTTTTCGTCGACTAAAACTAAGACGAAAGATGTTCGTCGACTACCTTTTTTCACGGACAAAAACTAAATGGAAACGACATAAAAACTAAGCTATGATGACTAAAACTAAGACTAAATATACAGATGAATTCGTCAACAAATTAAAACTAGACTAAAATGTTAGGAAGGGACTAGTGCACAAGAGATCCAGTATAAGTCATTTTACACTTGGTTGCATGCTGAAAATAGCCGATCTACAACGCTCACAACACGTCGCGCTGTGACACGTTGTGATCTTGTAGATCGGCAATTTTCAGCAAGTGTAAAATCAGTCATTACGACAGCATCAAGGCCCTCCAAAATGCATTTTGTAGATGCAACTGTAGATTTAGTCGACTAAAATCTTATGATATTTAGTCGACTGAAACTAGACTAACGCTAAACTAATTCAAGAGACCAATGACTAAAACTAAAAATCTAAATTTGCTGCCAAAAACAACACTGATGTGAAGTGCCTCGGATAAAGGCGCTACTGTATATAAAGGCACCATTTACCATTTACAGGTGGAAAGAGGACGAGAGCAGTCCGAGTACATTAGAAGGGGAAGAGCAGGAGAAAGAAGAGACGTACAGTGGGGAGAGAGAGAGAGAGAGAGAGAGAGAGAGAGAGAGAGAGGGGAGAAAATAAGAAAGCGTGGTACGGCAAAAGGAAGACCGTTGGTTATGGAAGTGACGGAGCAAGGAAGACAAGGAGATGAGGAGAGAGAGGCATGGTAGGAGTTGAGAGACCAGAGAGAGCGAGAGAGGCTGTTGAAAAGGTGAGTTAGAAGAAGCATATCATGCGCGCAAGTGCACGCGCACACACACACACACACACACACACAAACACGCACACACACACACACACACACACACACACACACACACACACCAAAACCCACAGAAATGAACATGCATAAAACGGTATATTGTCATGTCATTGACATAAAAGCAGCAGAAATAGGGCAACTGTACGCCGGCATGCACTCACACACTCGCACAAACACACTCCCCAAGCTTGCATTTCTCAATAGAAGCCCTTCTGACAGAGTACAACCACAGTGTTAATGCACAGTGCTGCTAGCGCATCATAAGCACCATGACAAAGCCTTCAAAGCAACAATGCTCCCCTGACTCCCCTGACAACTCCCCCAACTACAACTCTATGGCTTTGATCGGTAAGTTACAACCCACAGGACTGCACAGTGCACGCTCAAGCTTTTTGTTGTTGTTGTTTTTTTTACAGTATTTGTGTTGATCCTCACAAAACCCCCAATAGAGTCACAAATAGTCTCCACTAGGGCTCCACTCTCAAAAGTGTCATTTGAGGTTTGTCTCACCGTGTAGCTTAGGAAAGAAGATTCCTTATTCAGAAAAATGCTTAATATTTGAACATTCTTTCCCTTTCGTGACAGCCTACAATGCATATAGGCTTAAGTGTCACATTTTATTTTCTTACAAAGGGCAGATTACAGAACTCATTCTGAGAACAGAATCAGTGCATACTGTAACTACTCCTTCAATCTCTCTCTATTACAGAACTCATTCTGAGAACAGAATCAGTGCATACTGTAACTACTCCTTCAATCTCTCTCTATTACAGAACTCATTCTGGGAACAGAATCAGTGCATACACCAACTACTCCTTCAATCTCTCTCTATTACAGAACTCATTCTGAGAACAGAATCAGTGCATACTGTAACTACTCCTTCAATCTCTCTCTATTACAGAACTCATTCTGAGAACAGAATCAGTGCATACTGTAACTACTCCTTCAATCTCTCTGCACATCTTCTCTCCCTCCAGAACTCTCCCCCCGCGTCCACCTGTTGATCCACCTTACAGGTATACAGACTGCCTTCACTGGTTCCATTGTTCCTTCTCTCTCTCTCTCTCTCTCTCTCTCTCTTTCTACACTCTCAACTAACTCTATATGGGCTGTATTTTGCGTGTCTTAAGTACCAGGTCTTATTACTTAACTTAAGACCTGGAGGCGTGGTCAATGCTCTTTGGACACTCAGAATAGCCAAATGGCATTGATCCCACCTCCAGGTCTTAAGTTAAGTAATAAGACCTGGTACTTAAGACACGCAAAATACAGCCCATATATACTGTATATCTCTTTCACAAATGTAATTCCGCATTCCTGAATCCTTATCCCATTCTGGGGGAGGGACCCCTTTTGGTGTTTCAAGCATTATGTTATGCTTTAGATATTGGAAAATAGCAGATCTACAAGCTCATAGCGCTGAATGCCGCGCTAGGAAGCTTGTAGATCTGCTATTTCTTTATCGTGAAAATATGGCGCAAATCTTTCAATATATATTCTTTCAGAGCGAACGTTTTTAACTAAAATCTTTGCTTCTTGGGGGGGGGGGGGGGGGGGGGTTCCCTGGAACAACATATTTTCAGATTGGGGTCGGCGGCCAATTACATAGGCTATAGTTTATGGGTGGTCCTTGACATGAAAGACTTTGAGGACGACTGACAGGATTTAGAAGGCATTTGTAGAATCAACCTCAGGTCCACACACACACACACACACACACACACATCATCATCTCTTACCTGTCACAGTGATCTGCATGGGGGCCACCAGGGCCCTGTTGTTGTCCAGCTTGCGGCTCAGCCTGATCTCGCCGCTGGTGTGGTTGAGGAGCAGCAGGTGCAGCTCGTTGCCCCGGTCGATGGTGTAGTAGAGGCGGTCCGAGACGTCCGGGTCATGGGCGGGGACCCGGCCGATGACGCCGCCGGGGAAGCTGTTGGAGCGGTTGGAGACAAAGTTGTTGAAGACGATCTGGAAGTCCCGCAGGGTGGGCCGGTTGTCGTTCTGGTCGACCAGGCGGATGTGAATGGTGGCGCGGCTGACCAGGGGAGCGGAGGTGGCCTGCACCACGATGATGTACTCGTTGCGCGTCTCGTAGTCCAGGTCGATGAGCGACGTGAGCTCTCCGGAGAAGATGTCCATCTGAAAGATCTCCGGGATGTTCCCCTCCACGATCTAGGTTTGGAGGAGAGAGGGGAGGAAAATATTAGGCCTGACGTCAAAATTAAAAAAGAAATCCTGAAAAACCTCATGTTTCTATATCAGTGGTTCTCAATAAGAACCCCAAAAATGTATTATGCCGCCGACCTCCAACTGAAAATATGTAGTTCCAGGGACCTCCAGAAGCAAAGATATGAGTTAAAAACGTTCGCTCTGAAAGAATATATATTCAAAGATTTGCGCCACATTTTCACGATAAAAAGAAATTAGCAGACCTACAAGTTCATAGCGTGACACAGAGTGCCGCGCTATGAGCTTGTAGATCTGCTATTTTTCAACAGCTGAAGCATAACATAATGCTTAAAACGCCAAAAGGGGTTCCTGTTCAGAATGGGTTAACATGTTTGTTCTTGGATCTAGATATAGAAACCTGTTGTAAACTGTTGACGTCACAGTACGGGAACATCAGTCCCACAATAATAATTCGAAAATAAATGAAATAAGGCATTAACAAACCTGGTACATTATCTGGGCATTGGCTCCCTCGTCAGGATCGGTGGCAGTAATCTGTGCAACTACAGTCCCCACTGCGCTGTTCTCCTTCACCAGGACCTCAAACTCTTCGTCTGGGAACACTGGGGCATTGTCGTTCACATCCAGCACTGTCACCTGGTCAAATACAATAAAATACAATATTCTACAATGTACAGTACAGTGTTTCAAGCATGACTGAAGGGGTTGATAGTTTGACATCACTATGAAAAATGTGATTGATACAGTTTGACATGGAAAACATGGCAAGCAACTGTACCATGCAAAAGACAATGTGTGCGTACATTGTTGATTAAAAAACTATGGTTTATTTCAATATGCAACAATAGGAGATGTAAGGCTCTATTTTCATCCATGCTAAACCCCTTATACCTACACCTTTTTTTCTACTTTTATTATTATTATATTTTTTATTGAAGAAATAAAATTGAATAGTTAAAATAGCCAATCTACAAGCTCACAATGTGTCAATGTAGATCAGCTAGTTGAACTATTCAAAAATGTTCAAGATGGTAAAAAAAAGTTTAGGAATAAGTGGTTTAGTACGGATGAAAATATAGGGCTTAATATCATCAATAAAAGTGTTTCATTACCTGAATATGGACAGGGGTACGTTGAGGTGGAATCCCTCTGTCCACAGCGTAGGCCGTGAGCTCATAGAAGGGGACACTCTCCCGGTCGAGGCGGCGAAAGGTGCGGACGATACCAGACATGGGCTCAATGGTGAAATCCCCATCCCCATCCTCTCCATTCTGGAAAGTGTATTGGACACGTCCATTGGTGTGCGCATCGCGATCGGTGGCTGAGATCTGGAGGACACTGGTGTACGAGGGTGCATCCTCGCTCACCGTGCCCTGGTACCGCGGGCTAAGGAACTGGGGGGCATTGTCATTCACGTCATTCACGTTCACCTCCACATACGTGGTGTCAGCTTTCTGTGGGATGCCGTTGTCTTTCGCTGTGATCGCTAGGGTGTATGTCATCTGGTCTTCATAGTCCAGCTCGGCCTGGAGGGTTATAGCTCCCGACACGTTGTGGATGCGGAACTGCGGGATGTTGTCCTCCAGGAAGTAAGTGATGCGGGCATTTTCTCCAACGTCGTCATCCGTGGCGCTGATGACCACCACGGTGCTGCCGGGAGGCCGGTCCTCGTTCACGCTCACCGAGTAGTGGGCGCTCTGGAACACGGGTCGATGTGTGTTGGCGTCGGTGATGTTCACGTGCACCTGACAGGTGTCGTGGAGGGTGCGGTCCGACGCGGTGACCGTCAGCACGTAGCGGCGTTCCTGTTTGTAGTCCAGCGGCAGCGCCAGGGTCAGCGACCCCGTCCCGCTGGCCGTGCTGATGGCAAAGCGGTTCCTGGTGTTGCCGCCGGTGATCTGGTAGGTCACGGCGCTGTTGACGTCTCGGTCGACGGCCGTGACGGTCATCACGCTGGTGCCCACCGCCGCGTCCTCGTTCAGGCGGACGTAGTACTCCTTCTGGAGGAACTCCGGCCGGTTGTCGTTGACGTCCATCACCGTGATGGTGACGCTCGCCGTGGCGGAGAGAGGCGGCACGCCGTAATCCCTGGCCTCCACGCCGAAGAAGTAGTGCTCCACCGACTCCCGGTCGAGCGCTGAGCTCACGGTCACCCAGCCCGTGGCGGCGTTGATGAGAAAGGGCGTGTCGGGGCTGGTTCCCGTCAGCCTGTATTCTAGGCGGGCGTTGTCACCGGAGTCCGTGTCTATGGCCTGGATGTGGAGGATGGAACTCCCCACGGGCGCACTCTCCAGCACGGACACCTGGAAGGGCGTGGAGACGAAGATGGGCGGGTTGTCGTTGACGTCCGTTATCTGGACGCTGACGATGCCGGTGTTGTTGGACAGCGGCGGGCGTCCGTTGTCCTGCGCCCGCACGCGCAGCGTGTACTCGCGCTCCGCCTCGTAGTCCAGCGGCGCCACCACCTGGATCTCGCCCGTGACGCTGTCGATGGAGAACTGCCCGCGGCTGTTCCCGCTGATGATGTTGTAGTGCACGGCGGCGTTGCCGTCCTTGTCGCGGTCCGTGGCGCTCACGCGCAGGATCTCGGAGTGCGGACGCACGTCCTCCCGCACCGCCACCACGTAGCGCTTCTCGCTGAACTGAGGGACGTTGTCGTTCTCGTCCAGGACCGTGATGAAGACCTTGACGTTGGCCGAGCGCGGCCCGGGCTCCTTCCCCTGGTCACTGGCTTCCACCTGGAGCGTGTAGTGCTCGTTGGTCTCGCGGTCGACCGCGCCGCGCGTCGTGATGAGGCCGGAGCGGGGGTCGATCTCGAACGCGGCTCGCGCCATGCCGGCCGTGTCGCCCACGAACCTGTAGCGGATGTTGGCGTTGGACGGCGAGTCGAGATCCGTGGCTCTGAGCTGCAAAATGGGGTACCCCTCCTCCACGTTCTCCCTGATGGTCTCCCTGTACTCTGTCTGCTCAAATTTGGGGGAGTGATCGTTACGGTCGGAGACCGTGATCGCAACCATGGTCGTGCCAGAGAGTCGGGGGCTGCCGTGATCGGTCGCTGTGACGCGGAAGTAATGCAAGTCCATGTGTTCTCTGTCTAGGATCTGAGTGGTGGAGATGAGGCCTGAGTCTGCGTTGATGTGGAAGTAATCCGTTGAGCGACTGTTCATTAGGGGCGCCATGGAGTAGCTGACCCTGCCGGCGTCTCCTGTGTCCGCGTCGGAAGCAGACATGGCCATGACCGAGGAACCTGCGGGCTGGTTCTCGGGTATCTGGACCTGGAAGTTATACTGGGAAAAGTGGGGGTGCCTGTTAGCGGCCCGCCGAGAGCGAGGCCATGCCATGAACACTTCCTTCTTCTCCCTCTCTTCCAGCCACGTTTCATCATCTGCGACCATTATCAGTCGTTCCAGGCTCCTCTCTCCCCTTGAACTATGCCTCTCCTCCGCCACCTCCCCGGCTCCCTCTTCCATCTCACCCCCCTCTCGGCTTTCATCAGCCTGCTGCTCTTTCATCTCTCCTCCTTTCTGGGCCTGTGTGAAGCGCATGGTGCTGCTACTACTACCCCTCTCCTGACCTTTCTTTCTCTCTTCGCTCTCTCTTCTCTTCTGCATTTCTCCCTCTCTCTGCCCGTCTACACTCACATCTGTCTGACTGCTCTCTCTCTTTGTTGTCCCGTCGCTGCTCCTCTCCCTTTTCACCTCCTCCACCTCCTTCTCTCCCCCTGGTTCTTTCTCTCTCTGCTGCGCCTCTCGGATCTCTTTCTCCCCCTCCCCCATATGCAATGTTCCTCGCCCAACAGCAGCGGCAGACCCCTCCTCACCCTCTCCCTCCCTCTCCTCCACCTCTCCCCCGGCCCCCATCTGTCTCATCTCCAACTGACTGACACCTTTAGGCTCTAATGGCACCCGCTCACCGGATTTTAATTGCAGACGCGTGGCCCCCTGGTCGCTGGCTAAGCCGTCGGTAGAGAGGCTGTCAGTGTCGGTGCACGCAGCGTGAACAAACTCTCCGGGTGCACCGGCACCCCGCTGATGCCGTGTGTGGGAACACGGAATTCCGTCCATATCTTCCAACGACACCTGTCCAGTTTCTGAATTGCTATTATGTGCTCCTTCGGCTTGACGAGTCTCGCCCCGTTTCTTGTCGCCAAGGCCATAATTGTTGTTGTTGTTGTTGTTGTTTAGGTTATAATAACTTCCAAGGTTGTTATCGTTGTTGGCGTTAGGTTTACTCCACAAAACCACAATCAACGGCCGCTGACGTGGAACGAAGGCAAGCTGGAGGTGACGTGCAGGGTGTATATTAGTACAGTTTGAGGACTCGCATGACGAAGATGAGTTTTCAAAGAGTTTGGCGTGGCGTGCTGTCCGTGGTGCTGAGATCACATCATCCTCCTCCACAGAAGAGGAATGAGAGTTAACAGGTGAGAGTGAGTCATGGTGCAGCATGACTTCCGAGAAAAACGACTGGTGTTCTGCGGTAATTCCATCAGGGGGATGAGTAAGAAGAGGGGACATAACTGCCCTGGCTGAGTGCTTTTTGGCTGATGGACCATCAGGAAACATAACAGGCATGACAAAAGCTGAGTCACTGGCAAGTTCGGGGGCAGTAGTTCGCTCTTTAGTTGTGGATAAATTAAAATCAGTTAGTATTTGCTCACTTTGACGGTATTCTGTCAGCGTTTCAGTGGTTAGGCCTAAAGACAGCAGACGGTGTGGATGTTTTGATGCGTTTAAATTAAATTTAGCAGTTGTGTTTTTGATTGACAGAAAACATTGCGCAAGCATCTCTGTGACGCCGGCAGGGGTAAATTGGATGATGTCGACATTATTCACTGCCATGTGTCCCCCGGGAGGACTCATAAACTCGGCCAAATGTCCTTCCCCGTTCTCCATTATCTCCAAATGTCCAAAACAATGCCGGGGTAACACCCTGCTCTCTCCCCGGGTGTGGGTGCTCTGACCTTGGCTTGCCGGTGTTGAATCCCCCCGCCGAAAGCCATTATCGGGCCAGTGCAGGAGCGTTGCAGTCGGAAACGCCAAATCATTATCCGGATAATTAGCTAAATTAACGTGTTTGTTACCTCGCTTCACCCCTTCTCCTCCTCCTCTTTCATTTTTTCCTCTCCCCCACTCCTCCCCTCTGTTTCCCCTCCTCCTCACTATCGTGGTTTTGCCATGGCAATGTTTAGATGTGGTGGTGCTGCTCTCCCCTCCTTTATCTCCACAACAACCTGGGCGAGACATACCGGCGATTATTATCATCCCGGACGGGGCGGAGGAAGAACATCTGTCCGCTCTGCACGCTGGTGGCGCCTCCGTGGCGAGATACGAGCGAGAGCAGGGAGGGGACGGCTGGCAGAGGGCCTGGCCTGGCTCCTCTCCTCTGCCAGTCAAACAGCCACCACCACCTCCCCCCTCTCCGCCTCTGCTGTTGGGATCGATAACATTGTGCCTGCCCAAATGAGAACAATTACAAGCCGGGCCGTGCTGGCCGACCGCATCTAAGGCGTTTTCCCCAATGGCTTCAATGTAATCAATCAGAGCCGCTTTGAATAGTTTCTTAAAATTGCAGTTTAAAGGGGAGTTAATGGTTTGTGGGCATGAGCCCGAATATAAATCTGACACCTGTAAGTATGCTGAATTGAAGTTTGAGGGGGATTTAATATCGCAGGAGTAGTAATAGTAGCTGTTGTTGTAACTGTGTGCCCGAACTCCGTTTGAATCGTAGCCAGAGTAGATGTAGTTGTGAACGCAGCCAAATGGCACGGAGCCAGGTGGTGAGAGGTCCTCCGTGGTGGCGGTGGAGCCACACGCACCCCCGCCACCTTTACGCCTTTCAGTTCCGGGTCCCTCCCGGTGTAATAGGCCGGCGGCAGCAGCGCGCACAAAGGCTGTGGCGGCTCCTCGTTTGGCGAGGTGTGGTCTCAACAAGACCGGCGACCGCCGTAGCAGCGCACACGCTCGAGTTCTTTGTACAGAGCGTTTTGTGCGGCTTTGAACCGGCGTAGAGGAGAGAACAGGTGATAAAACGCCCTTCCTCCTCCTTTCCCTCTGCCCTCCTCCTCCTCCTCCTCCTCCAACGCCGATAGGACTCACCCCGCTCCTAATACCTGGGCAGGGAGGAGGAGGAGGGGGATGGCCGTCTGCGCTCCTCCAAAGCGGCCGTGCTCCCCTCAGCCTCCTCCCCGCAGCCTCTCTCTCTCCATCTCGGTCATAATATCCCCTCTGCGTCCCGCCGTACCTCCAACTGCAAAGTCCTCCAATCACCACTGCCGGGCAACCCCCATGACTCCGTATCCTCCACCTGCATGGGCGTAGATCCCATGAAGTGCTCGCCGCCGCCGACTCCCCCGGTGGTTCCGCCGCCGCGTGCTGCTGCCGCCGGCTCAGTCTACCGGCGTCTCGGTAGTCGCGGCCCGGCGGGGTCCACCGCCGGTGCACAGTAGTCGCCCCTCCTGGCGCCGCTACCGTGGCCGGGATGATAATAACGGCAAACAAAGAGCTGGTGATCAGGAGAAGCAGGTGGAGACGCAGAGGCGAGAGATGCAGGAACGGGGTGACACCCGGTAGCGTTGCAGCCATTTAGTCTAGCTCCTTTCTCTCTCCGTTCGGTCTCTCCCCTCCTTTCTCCCACTTCGTCCACCCTTCCTCCACCTTCTCTTCTCTCTCCTTTGGTGTGCGTATAGTATCCTTATATATCCTTCTCTCTGCTTTTCCTCCCGCCGGCTAAAAGGTAGCCGGTTCCACCAGGACCGCCGCCGGCACCGCCCGACACTTTCCCCCGAGCTCCGCCGTCTCTCCGTCGGCCTGAAGAGTTGGCATTTACCCCGCTGTGGGTCTCTACTAGGGCTGGAGGTCTGATCGAGCGTCAGCGGCGGCGCGGCAGCATCTCTTCTCCTCCCGTTCATTCACAACAACCAACATGGCTCACACACACACACACGCACGGCACACACACTCACTCACTCACGCACTGACTGACAGACTGGCTCACACACTATCCCCCTCTCTCTCTCTCTCTCTCTCTCGTCCCGTTGAGCGGTGCAGCTCGACGGTGCTGCTATCCATCCACAAACACACACAAGCCACGCTCCTATCTTGGCTTGGTTTTCACTCTCCGCCCCTCCCCCTGGCTTGATTGCACCCTCTCGTATCTCTCTCGGAGAAAGAATGGTTTGCTCCGGTGCGGTGCGGTGCGGTGCGGTGCGCGCAGGGCTGTTACACACCCGAGGCAGCCATATCCACAACTGGAGTAGAGAGCGTGGATAGATAGATAGATAGCCCCTGTCTGTCTACTCTGTCCTACACAAATCACATTATCTGAAGAAATATGAGCGTAACAAATAACCGCTTTTAAACCAATTATTCTATTTAGCTGATAAGCATGCTGCTTTAATAGAAAATGTAATATAAATAAATATAAAGAATATTCTCTCTTAAGGAGAAACGCGAGCTCACTCATATTGATTTAATTGAGCCTAAATTCTAAAAGTGTGAAAATAACAGAAATGTGCCACGTGATGACTAAATAAGACAAAAAAAACAGCGCATAACAAATAGCCTAACAATCGTATTGATAGGCAGGCTATGCTCGGTTTGGTCATTCTTTGCTGATGTGAGGGTGACGTCACCCTCTGTCTAAACACGGATGAGTAATTTCCTCTTTTCAGGCACTATATAGCTATAGCGCGCACACCACGCACACACATGGGTGCTAGTATACGCACGTCGCACACACACTGGCTATCGCTACAGACAGACACGGCAGAGAGAGAGAGGGAGAGAGAGCGAGAGAGATAGAGAGAGACGCGCACACACACACACACACACACACATCATGCACACAGACACAAATATGCAATCTTCCAAATTTAACACACATTTTGCACATGACTAAATGGGCAGATCCATTTCCTGATACTTGTTGAATAAATCGTATTATGCAAATTTCCTTATACTTTGTCCATCCCTCCCAGTCTGAATGTCTGGTTTATAGTGCTGGCTGCAGTGCATCATGGCTGGTGTTGGAGTTTCGAATGACACGGCTAAAATGGAATATGATTTGTTTCTGTTCCATGCGAGAGAGGAAATGTGGTTGACGTTGACGGGAGACCTATAGGCTTGTGATGTCAGCCGGGGATGAGGAGTAGCACAGCCAGGACAGGAGAAGAGATAGTATAGGGCTATATGCCGAGCTGAGGGGAGAAAAGCAATCTGTGTTCTTTGTACGTTCACGTTATGCCTGGTTGGGTGGTGAGGTGCGTGATGTGTGTGAGAGACTGAAATGTTGTTCTGGATGCCCGACTTGCATTATTTGGACGGGTAGACGCCTGGACGGGTGGAGCGGAACTCTCTCTCTCTCATGAGAACGCGCGCGCACCATCTTCCCTCATAGAATATGCAACGTCAAGACAGTCAGTACTAGAGCAGCAGGTGCAAGCCAGGTCAGATCGGCATCCACCTAGCCCTCGTTATTCACATTATTAAACTATATAAACATATTCTCAGCTGAGCTTGAATACCACCTTTCAATTGTCAGAGCTAAAATTGTCATTTATAGCCTATTAAGGCGAGTGCATATTTGATAATGGCAAATTCATCCCAGATGTCCTGTATAGTGAAATGAAGCAATTTGGATTTCTATTCTGACTGGCAGTTAACTGGGTTAATAGAGGCCGTGAAAATAATTATGATTAATTCCCAAGGCCAATAAACAGAAGGCATACATGTATGTCAATGCAAATATTTCAGATCTTCACATATCCTGATCGAGCCTAGGCCTATACACAACACAGGTTGTCTTAAATAAAATGACTGTCATGGTTAAGCCTATATTATTTATTTGGATCCGCTTCCACAAGTGGTCCCTTATAGTCCTCCTGGAGTCCACACAAAAATGTATATATACAATAAAAATAGATAATTTAAATTTAAAACAGACAAGATCTAGTTATAAGCTAAAACAGTGAAGTCGCTCATGCATTTAACAGAGACATAGTAACAAATACAGTGTTTACACAAAAAGAATGAGAATAAGGTACAAAAAAACAAAACTTCATCTATAAAGGACTTATCATATACTTATGACTTATCATATACAGCTATAGGCTTTGGTACGGTCCGAATCAATTACATTCTGACTATATTAATTATGCTGAATGAGGAGCTGTTGAGTGATGGGGAAGAGGGAATGCTCTTCAATGCTGTGCCACTTGAAGCTATTTACACAATGGATCAGAGAGGCCTGCATGGCCGCTAAAGGGACCATATCAACACTAAATGAATGCGACTGATGCACAGTTATATAGATGGAGTGATGAGGGACCGCAGACAGAGAAGTGGAGGAAGACATGCAAGAGGAGGGAACTCAGGGAACGAGAAAAGTGGAAGAGAGAAAGGGGGACAGAGGTTGAGTGAAAGGCAGGAAGATATATAGGAAGGGGGGCAGAGAAAGAGAGAGGGGTAGAGAGAGACAGAGAGAGACAGAGAGAAAGAGAGAGGGGTAGAGAGAGAGAGAGAGAGACAGAGAGAAAGAGAGAGGGGTAGAGAGAGAGAGAGAGAGAGAGAGAGAGATAGAGTGAGAGGGGAAGGAAGGCGGGGCAGACATTAGACAATGTGCATGAGAGAGAAGGGAGGGGGCATTTGGTTTAGGATAAATTGACATTAAAGATGTGGAATTTGTCATAGTGCAGTTCACAGTCAATTCTGCAACGACACCATCAACAAGAATCACAAACAAGCGTAGCAATTTGCTGCTTTCTATTTAAAATCTAATCCCAATAAATCCAATTATCTCATTCTAAGCTGTTAAAATTGCATTTATGGTTTGAGGAAACCTGACAGGAATATAGCCACTGCACGCATAAAACCACAGTCGTTACGTAAGCGAGGGAGGGTTTTGTAGGTTTATTACATCAGTGCGCCACTGGCCTATAAAGTGAGAAAGACAAAGTGGGTCAGCAGTGGCTTGTGTAGCACACCATGCACCGTTTTAGGTACGTATCATCTTAACAATGTTCAGTCCCACAGGAGCAACAATAAATCAAACTGCCATGAAAGCGACAATTTACAGGACAACTCAATGTTTCAATGTGTTTTTAGTCAGTTGTTAACTTGTTATAATATACAGGTTTAGACGGTTGCATGTTCAGAACCATGGACAGCTATAAATGGCTTTGGCTAGTCTTGCGTGGCCACACTGTTGCCTCCCACCGTTTTCAAATGCTTCCGGTTAACCTCGCGTCACCAGGCTTTCCACCCAAGGGGCCAGCTATGCACTCCAATGTTGAAGCGCTGGGCCCTAGTGGTAAGAGGAAGGACTGCAGGCGGACCCGTGGATTCTTGACGAGGAAACCCTGTGCAACCGAGCGCCCAATGTTAAAGCCTAGCTGCACTTCTGCATTTCCGGACTTCCGGACACCAAAATTTGGTGTCCAAATGCTGAATCAGCGGAAATAGACGGTACTTCCGGCCTTCCGGGTGCTTCAAAACGCCACTGAGCAACTTCCACTGACATGAATAGCGGAGGGGGCGGAGCTTCGCGCCAGTTTAGTCTCTATCCTTTTAATACTCTATGTTTCCACCAGGAAAGCCTGGCCTGTGTTCTAAAATCGCTGTGTGAACCAACCGGTCTGGAGCGGATGGTAAATCTACGTCATGTTGTAGTCAGATTTGTAGTCATTGTAGGCAGGAAACCACAAGACGGAATAAGAAAGTACCCATTCATATAGTAGCCTACTGATTCCGCCTTGTGGTTTCCTGCCTGAGGACTACAAATCATTGACTACGACATGACGAAAGTTATACCATCCGCTCCTGACTGGATCATAAACACGAAATGGAATGCTGCCCAGGCTAGTTTCCGGTCATTCAATGCTGCCCAGGCAGGCTTCCGGTCATTCGGAGATTGTGGAATAGTTGTCTAGCTACGCGAGACTATAGACAGACCGACTTTGCTGTTCAATACAAAAGGCTACGTTTAGTTCATGTGATTTACATTATACACACTGAGGAAATGTAATTTTTCAAAACCTTGTCTATATTAGACGTGAAAAAGTAAGATTCCTTGGAGGTTTTCCATGTTCAGACATCAGCATTTGAAAATCAGATCAGTGCACAAACAGCTAAAGGTCAATAGAATGTCTTTGAAATATGTACCAGGTTAGACTCCATAGTTTTACATATCAATAACTTGATCAATAACTACGGTAAAACAATTAATGAACCATTGATCATGCTATATCAATAATAGCAGATCTGCAAGCTCAAAACATGTTTTGTGCTTGTAGATCTGCTATTTTTATTTAATAGGAATCCTGAAAATGCAGTTAGTTCTACATTAAAAAATATATAATACAATTGTAATACTAGTCATTAAGCTACTAATATAGACGTAAAGTAATTCAATCGGGTCATGTTTGCAACAGCTGAAATCAATACAATAATCCGCTATCAGTGTTCTGATTAACCTGCGGGCCACATTAAGTGAAGGTGAGGGCCACATATATGTGGCCCCCGGACCGCCAGTTGCTCATGCATGAACGACTGAAAAAAAACAAGCTCATATAATCAATAACCAGCTTTTATCAATCAACAAATGCCATATTGATGGAAGTTAGAACAGCGCTTGTTATGGGCAATACATCTACAGTATCTTCGGTTGAGTGCAACGTGGGGTCCAAATATCTGAGGTTTCCTTCTCTGCTTGGCTCACCTCCACCATCTGCAGGATCAATATCCGGCGGACTCCTCCTCGCGGGAATCCGCCTGGATCCGCCAGTCAGGCAGGCATGGGCCCCACGTGCTTTTCACCGCTGTGAGTTTCCATGGGAACAGCCAGAAGTGGGGGGTACTCTGTGGTATAGTCTATAATACTCCCCTCCCTGCTTGAAAGTGTGTGTGTGTGTGTGTGTGTGTGTGTGTGTGTGTGTGTGTGTGTGTGTGTGTGTGTGTGTGTGTGTGTGTGTGTGTGTGAGTGTGTGTGTGTGTGTGTGTGTGTGTGTGTGTGTGTGTGTGTGTACATTTTGAAAGAAAATGAGGAGAGAAAACAAAAGAAACCAGAAACTGTAACAGAAATCAAAACTCAAGAAAGAGAAGCACACAAAACAAAACAAAACAAAACGAAACAACAAAAGACATAAATAATGGAATGACAGATCTTTCCACAGTGTGGTCTCTATTCTCAAGCCTCCTCCTTAATTGACTGCTGCCCTCTGCCCTCTTTTGCCTTTCTGTTGCATCCCTCCCTGGGGGGGGGCTTCCCCTCCCCCCCCCCCCACCCCCCCCCCCCCCCCCTTCCCCACCCCGCAGAGAGCCATGAGCACTGGCCCGGGCCGGCAGGTGGCCGCATGCTGCATGGCCTGGTGCTCATCTGTCCAGTTTGGAAATGAAGCGACAGTAATGCATATTCAACAAGGCTGATGGAGGAGAGAATGTGTGTGTGTGTGTGTGTGTGTGTGTGTGTGTGTGTGTGTGTGTGTGTGTGTGTGTGTGTGTGAGTGAGTGATTGCCAACCAGATCGCCTGTTGTTGTCATAGGCATCTACGATTTATGAGGAGGGGAGGGGGAGAGGAAGAGAGAGAGAGAGAGAGAGAGAGAGAGAAGGGGGGGGGGGGGGTGCACCGTGCAACACTCTTGTGCCACTCAAACAAGCAGTCAATGGGGGAAGATCCACTTGCCGGAAAGCCCCTGGCTGTACGCACGCGCACGCACACACACACACACACACACACACACACACACACACACACACACACACACACACACACACACACACACACACACACACACACACACACACACACACACACACACACAC
Organism: Protomyctophum parallelum; assembly: GCF_964188405.1. Classification (NCBI taxonomy): domain Eukaryota; kingdom Metazoa; phylum Chordata; class Actinopteri; order Myctophiformes; family Myctophidae; genus Protomyctophum; species Protomyctophum parallelum. The sequence continues at coordinate 26,096,189 of NC_139705.1, read as the reverse complement.
ACACACACACACACACACACACACACACACACACACAGTGATGATGGCATATGGTGGCTGCTGCCGGGCGCGTGTGTTTGCGTGCACTTGTGCGCGTAACAGAATCAGTGTGGTGTTGTGCACATGAATAATAAACCTGGCCTCTCTGAGGGGGACACGCCTATTCGTAAAAGATGAAAGAAAAGAAAGAGCGAAAAGGAGGATAAAAAAAAACCTCCTGTAGCTCTGTTGCTTCCTTTGTGGTCTGTAACTGTTGACTCAACAGCTCGTTTTATCATTGTCCTCCATTTCCATCTCTCCCTCTAATTCTCACTCTGTTATTGTCTGTTTTTTTCACGTCACTTTATTTGATTCTGCTCCATTGAAACTGATTCAACTCATTTCCATTCAGAGGTCATTTATCAATGTGACTGTCAAAGAATTAACAATCGTGCCACGGCATCTCTCTGCGTATTACTCCCCCAATATCTCAAACTTGCTTAGTTGTCTTCCTTCTTTGTTCTTTGCAAAGTACAAATCCTCAGTGTTCATTTATCCATTTGTAAATTTCGAATCCAATTGGATGCTTATAGGGGTCCTTAGATTAACACACAGGATTTGATAGTGTACCTGAATATCTATCTCTCTCTCTCAATATCCTTCTGTCAATCACTGTCCATCCATGTCCCCTGAGTTCTGTCTATCAATGTCTGTCTTCTCTTTCCACTGTCTAGTTCCTGTGTCATCTCTTCATAACCTTTTCTCCGTGCCTATACTCCATTTATTTGCCTTTCTGATTTTCTGTTTCTCAGTATGCGGACTGCCCTTAATCCTTATGCATCATTCTCTCCTTCTCATCCTTCTTGTATTCCCTCTTTCTCTCTCTCTCCTCTAACACTCTGTGCCTCCCTTTCTCTTCTATCCATCTGTCTTAGACTCTCTCTCTCTCACCACCCTTTGTCTGTCTCTGCCTCCCCTCCTCTGGCCTCCCATTGGCCAGGGCTGCCGTAAAGTGAAAAAAAAGATGTCATTAATTATTTGGGGAGAGATTATGTGATTAGGCCTGTGTGTGTCTGTCTGTCTGTGTGTCTGTCTGTCTGTCTGTCTGTCTGTCTGTCTGTGACCTGTTTGTGGGTGTGCTCTTGCATGCCTGCAATACACACCCGTGTATGTCTGTGTGCATGTGCTTCTGTGTAATCATGCACCCATGTGCGTGTGTGTGCGTGTGCGTGTGCGTGTGTGTGCGTGTGCGTGTGCGTGTGCCTGGCAGTCAGTTCATTAGAGTGAGATTCATATGAGTTACACTTCTGATGATCTGGGTGTTAGAGATTGGCACTTCTCTATCAAACAAAAAATAATCTCCACTTTCTCCAAAAGCACAAATAATTAATGAGTTGATATGTAAAGATAAAGATCAAACATGGAAAACATAGAAGCCTTTATCAACTCACTGGCTCACAGTCACACAAAACGGGAGCGCGCACACACACTTACTGTAAACATGTCCATCGGCCCATACACATTAACAAGTGCACATGCAGAGGGCCACGCACGCGCACACACACACACACACACACACACACACACACACACACACACACACACACACACACACAGCGTAGTTACATTCAGGTCAGAGAGTTTTGTTTATGGAAAGAGTGATGAAAGAGACAGCATGGGACGATAAAAGGAGAGAGAGAGATTCAACGAGAGGGAGGAGAGAGAGAAGGACAGAGGAGAGGGAGCAGAGGATACGATGGGGGAGGAAAGGAGAGATAATGCATGGGTAAATTAAGAGTAAGTGAGATTGAAAGACGTGAGGGAAAGGGAGTAAGAAAGAGACACTGACACAGAGAGAGAGAGAGGGGGGGGGGGGGAGAACTTCCCCTGAAATGTGACAGAGCAGAATAAACAAATATATTTCAGGATACTGACGTTGCTTCATGCCAGCACCAGATTGTGTCGTCATTGTGTGCTGGCGCTTTGGCAGGGGGGGGTCAGATCAAGATATGGAATGAATGATGTCACGAGGCGTTACCATGGAGGTGACGGACAGACGGACGGACGGACGGGAAAGGCAGGTTTTCACATTTGAGACGGTGACAAGTTGGTGAGCGCACACTTGGTGTGCAGTTCAGTTGGGCAAGTCACAAGACCGTGACGCATGAGGATCATGCGGAAGCGCCGCCTAGCCTATACGCCCGTGCTCCGCGGCTGCGATATGTCACCAACCCCCTGCGTTCTCAACCC